>NW_019384520.1:282864-478190 GCF_000671375.1 Centruroides sculpturatus
ATATAAAAAATTAATTTAAAAGATAAATATTTTCAATATCTCATTAATTATTTTATCAAGTAATTTTTTTTCTTTAATTAATATCAAGACAAAAATATTGCATCTGAATATCATTTAAGCTTATTTTAAGCAGATTTTGACAATTAAATTTATAACTAACTCTCGATAATTATCATTAATCAAATCACTAATTAATTTGCTATAATTAGAAATTAAATTAATAATTTCTTTAAATTTAATGAAGAAACTTTATTTCTAATCTTTGATGTTTGCAAAATTTTATTTCAGTTGATGTAATCTTACATTGCATAATTGCTTATTTAAATTCTATTATTTAGAAAGATATTTAAATAATAAATTTTGTGGTTGATATATTTAAATATTTTTAAAGGCATTAAATTACCTAAGCAGATTAGTATTAAAATAAACAGATTTTAATAAAGTTTCTCGAAAGTCATTAAAATCTGCTTCAAGAACTTCGCTGGAGAAGAATAATGCGAATTGACAACGTAAATATTGATATTTCTCACTATTTATTTGTATATAAATAATTCAGATAATTGTTAAAAATACACTTTTCTATTAAAAAAAATAATAAATAAATATTATAGAGTCTCAGAAACGGATTAACGAATAATGTGGATCCTAAGCTGAAACACTTAGATGATATCCTCAAAAATTATTATGGACTAAAAAAAATCCCGTTTAAGTTGAGGCCTCTTGAACGTGAGGCCTTTACGACAGGGCTTATCTAGCTTATACATATATTTGACACTGTTTAATCTAAAATGGTAGGGCAACTTGAATCTGCTGGACATCTTCTATCCTGAACCTGAGAACCTTGACATAAACAGGCCCAAAATTTACTTTAAAAAACACATTATTTATACCATAACAGAGTTTATTCATATTTATAATATAGACGAGCAATTTTTTATTTATTTAATTTAAAATATATGCTCCACCTGAAATTAGTAGTGTCTTGCCCCTGTACATCATACTTTTCCTGTTAGCAACTGAATCATGCCGATCATTTATGTAATTTCTTTCAAAGGAAAATTTTTCGAATTGAAATATCGTGACTTCCGGCCAAAAGAGGATGTTCGTATATAGTTAATCAGGGTTTCCTGCCCCTAAAGTTTTCATCTATCTAACTCTGTTGTTGAGATTAAAGAAGGACGGACAACGGACGAGAGTGGGAATTTATACGTCTATAATTTTTTTAAATTGCAGCCTAATAAAATAAAGTATCAAAATACAGTAGACTAAGGAAGAACTAAGGGGTAAAAAATACATACACCGTGTCCAAAAGTCGCGATACATAGGAAAATTTAACATTTAAATATTAGAAAAAGAATACTCTCTCTTGGTGCTAGCAATTTCTTTTTAAGCACGTACTGATGGGTCTTTCACTCAAGGTAAATTCGTGTTAACACATCATATATTATGAATCTAATTGAACTTTTAATGAATTTTTCAGATGATACATATTTTGGATCTTTTCCTTGTACATCAAAGTCTTCGAGTGTTCCCACGGATAAGAATTAAGAGGATTACGGTATGAGGATTTTGATGAACCCGAAAATGGATGATTTAATTTCTTATACATCGCGATTTTTGAAGACACCTTGTATAAGTTATATACAATATACTTTTATATTAACATTAGTAACATTTTTCTGTTTGAATTGGCAAATTCATCCATGAATCCTTACGATCTTGTTTTATTCTTCCCAAATCCTCCAAAATCCCTGTAAGCACTGACATTTGCAATTTAAAGTTTGTTGAAATTTTTAATTTAATTAAATTTTTGATAAATGAGAAATGTAAATATTGTAGATGACATATTTAGAATATATTTTAAACCATAATTTTTAAATTATAATTATTTTTATTATTGTTGTTACTAGGTGTTAGAGACTAAGCAAGAATCTATGCTGAAGAAAGGAAGAGAGTAAGAGATAAGAAAGAGGAGAGAAGATCCCAGTAGGATACTGAGTAGAAAGGGTGAATGAGAAAGTAGGGAGGAAAAACTGTTTACATAGTAGTTGTAATTACATAAAGTAACTGCTGAAGTATAGTGAATGGCAACACAAATTTAAAGTAGAGTTTACGAGCATCGTGGAGGATAGAAAACGATAGATATATGATATTTATATTATATAATATCTTACACATAATTTACCTGAAAATTAGTAAAATAAATTTTAAACATTTTCTAGTTTTACTCGTCTAAGAGCGTTGTATTCGCAGGAATAACAAATAGTCAGCCATTAAATAAAACTGAGAAACGTTAATAATGTCTGGTTATTAGAACCAATAATCTACTTTAAATTGTACATTATACTGTATACAGCTAAATAAAACTCAAAATTTGATAAATAAAAGTAAATATTTTAGATTAGATTTACTATTTAACATATGAGTCATGAAAAATGCAATATGATGGCAATCTTCTTATACTGAACTGACTCATTTGTTTACAATTTGAAAATTGATAATTTCATAAATTGGAAAAAAGGATTTCCTGTAGATTATTAGCTGAGGCGAAGAAAAAAAAATTAAATTTATAGGAAAGTTCTAACAATCAGGTTTTTCCAATATTTGCTCGAATTATTGAAATCAAAATTGGCTTTAATAAATGATATTGAATTCTAGCAACGGTCAAATAGAATTTAAAGAATTCAATATTTTCGATTAAATTCGCAATAAATCCATTTTGATCTATAACTTTCTTTATCCCAATCCCCAATTTAGTTTAAATTAAACTTTATACTTTAAAAATTCTTTAAAATTTAAGTTTATTTATCATCTTTTTAAAAACTTTTATATATTTAAAATTTGAAACTTGAAAAATATTTAATATAAGAATTATATTAATCTGAAACAATGTAAAATTTATAAGAAATGTATAAAAAATTTTCCTGAGATATGCATATACTCCCCTTTATCACTATATTATTTCTATTAAGAACAAAGGATATAATCAATTCAAAATGGCATACTCTGGGGATGACAATCTAAAAAGTACACGAATGAAGAGAAATTAAGCGTATAATAAAGTACCATTTATTTATAAACAACAAAATTTATTACAATTCGAGTAGACTTTCTAGTTTAAATTTATTCCTAAATCTTAAAGATACTCATCATCCTCCTTTTCATCTTCTTTATCAACACTCACATCACCTCCATAATAATACTACAGATTATTCAATTCATGATATCACTAAATAATAGTCAATCTTATTTAATAAATATAAGTTTATTCNTTAAAAAATAAACGTTTTTGGGGGGTTATTTTTGTATTTATTTTTCTATATAAATAAAACGTTTTTGAGAAATGTCCGCTGTTTAGAGGTGGCCGTTATCGGAGGTTCCAGTGTATTTACTAGAAATTTTATGAGCTTTTATAAGTTAAAGAATAATCATTTGATCGCTAATTAAGTAAAATACAATAATAGATAAGGTTAATAAACGAGTAGAAAATATAATAAATGTTAGTTATATTTCTTCATTAATTTAAAGTCGGATAATCTTAATTGTATCAAAAATTCCAACACGTAATTTTATTTACAGCAAATTAGTTTTGTTCTTTTCTTTGCCTTTTCGTTGAATTACGCTCGAATAAATACAAGAAAAATGAATATTTTTACCGATAAATTAGTCAAAATTTTTAATATATATACGGTGTAAAATTAAAATAACTCATTAAATACTGAGTTTATAACGCTTTCATTTTGTAAAAACGTGTAAGAAAATGGTAGTAAAGTAACATTTTAAAGGAAGAAAATTCCTGGATGGTTGTTTTATTACGCTTTATTTTCAGTTTAAAGGCTAAAAGTAACAATTAAATCTTTTGATAATTATTTAAATATCGAAAAAAGACGTAATGTAGAGTCATAAAGCGGAAAATTTTTCCTTTGTTTTTTCGGTTAATGCGTAAATAAAGATAGAGAGGTTGATAAAACAAAACAATATGTCATTTTTGCATGATTGGGACAAGCGAGTCATTACTGATAAGCTCATTTCCTACATCACTCTCGTTTCAATCTAACTCGCTTCCTACATAAACCTCATTTATATATACCTCACTTCCTATATCAGCATGACATCCATTCACCATACTTTCTATAGCAATACTAATTTACCTTATTTCCTGTATTACTTTTATTCTTTACAAATGAAACAAACCATCCTCATTTTTAATCGATTCCAATCTTTCCTTGTTTTATACTTATTTACGTTTAAGATATAAAAATTCTAAATTGATATAAACGCCAAACTAATGATTATGGAGGAATTTTTATTCTGTTTTCCTTATCATTTTTACATTATTTCATTGACTATTTTTTCTTATAACTTTCAATATGGTTCTAGTTTTTATCGATTCATTCTAACTCTTTCATTTAACACACCATTTTTTTGGGGGAGAGGGGGTTATTATTTTTATCGGAATTCCTGGTGTGAATGCATTATTATCAATTTTGAATATTTTTGGAAGAATTTTATGCTTTGGCATTAATTTTATCTAACTAATATATGTATATATGTATGTATGTAAGGTCTATATCGTTGCAAGGGGGATTTTTTTTCTTTTTCCTCTCAGAATCAATATCATAATGTAATTATCTTGAATGTATTTTTAGAATTGAGTTCGTATACAACTATTTACATCATTGAAACTTCCTATCTGTAACATCTGAAAGTCATTTCTTGCTGCTAAGATGATTTTAATGCAGTCGCTAGTCGTTTTATCTAATATCAATTTTTTCCTACTTACTCCCTTATCGGTTATGATTGCTATCCAACCTAATTTCTATATCAACGTTTTGATTATGTCGTGTTTTTACTTATTCTGCTTCAAAATTAAATATAGATTTTAAATCTCTACCGTTTCGTTTAAACTATTGAATTTTTTCCTCCCCTTTTATTATTACTTTCTTTATCGTCACCATTTAAGACTCGCTTATTTCCATTCCAGAATCATTTTTTCGCATTTAACTCCTGAATTTGTCATTCGATCAGGTTCATTTTCTATTTTAGACACGAATTTCTCGCTTATTTATTCCATTAAATTAAAAAAAAAAAAATTAATGGAATAAATAGGCGAGAAATTCGTGAAATTCCCCACAATTTAACGTGGAAAAAACATTAAATCATATATAAAAGTAATTATTAGAAATATTACAATGTTTAATTAATTTTTAAGAAGTTTAAATTCGTTTATTTACGTATTACAGGCGATGCCACGTGGAAGAGAATGGCCACCACCTCGATTTAACGCTTTGCTTTACTTTGTACACTTTGTTTAGCGCTTAAGTTACTTGTACACGAATTTATCTTGATGTTTTTTCTTGGAATAATCAAAAAATAAATCTGGAGATTCTTACATTTTTTTCCTAAATCAAATTCTTTTAGAAGAAGAATCAGATATATCTATACATTTGTAGATGATATCTGATTCTGTATCTTGATTTGATAACACGTAGGATAAAGTTTGGCAATATTCAGAATATATATATTTTTTCTTTTTCAGTTGTATGCAAATGGAAATATTTTTATCAGCATTTATATATATACAGAATGGTTACTTTAATATTTCCTGAATGCGATTTTATTTATATATTAAAATAAATAAATAATAAATTGAAAGAATTTAAATAAGAAATTCCATAAGATGAAAATGATTTTATATATATATTTTATCTCCTTCAAAAAATATTATTGCCATTTTTTTTTTCTTTTCGAAAAGGAGATCTATTTATTTATTTATAAGTAGAATTATTAGAGAAAAATTTATATAAATTCAAGTCAAACCTCTTAACAACGGACACTGACGGAAGCATTAAAAAATAAACGTTTTTGGGGGGTTATTTTTGTATTTATTTTTCTATATAAATAAAACGTTTTTGAGAAATGTCCGCTGTTTAGAGGTGGCCGTTATCGGAGGTTCCAGTGTATTTACTAGAAATTTTATGAGCTTTTATAAGTTAAAGAATAATCATTTGATCGCTAATTAAGTAAAATACAATAATAGATAAGGTTAATAAACGAGTAGAAAATATAATAAATGTTAGAAAATAATTATATATTTTTTAATTCACGCTTGATATTCTGAAACGAAAAGTTAATTAGAAAATTTAATTAGATTATCCAATGAAAATGGAAATGTCAGAAAGAATAATCAAACAGATGTTCTTCTGAAACAATGCATTAAATGAATAATTGCAGTTTTGAAAATATTTCTTGGAGAAATTATCTACTTTTTAAAAAAGAAAATATTCTAAGAATTAACGATAACTCTGGAAAATTCTTACAAATTTATGTTAAGCAATTTATAAGAATTATTTTTAAAGATAAAATATTTATAAATATTTCCTCATTATTCTGTTAATTAAGAAAGGATATTATTAAAATGATAATATCCTTCCTTAATCCTAATTTCTCTTATGAAAGGAATACAAAGACAATTCCAGGGTTTATGGCATCAGACTTAAAGATTCACATCCTCAACCAGGAGACATAAATAAACTTATATATGCTTTTCTGTGGTCTTTAATCCTGCTACCAGTGTAGAATCTCGGAATAGTCCTGATATTTCTGTAAAAAATATAGATATAAGACGACTTATATTCATTATAATAATAACAATAATACTGACTTTCCATGAAATATAATTTTGTGGTTTTAATTTAAAGTTTTATGGATAAACGATTCATCAATATCTGTGGCTCATTATCCTATGGGCAAAAAGGATAATTGCTTGGAGTCCCCACCAATAGGGCCAATCTTTTATAGACTTATTACTGTATTAAGAAGAAATCTTCCGGAGGTCGTGTTAAAAACGAACGAGGATATCGGGGAATTCCCCTAAAAATTCCTTCCCGAAGAAAAATGTCTGAAGTCAACACTGTACACGGGACCTCCTAATTCAAATTTTTCTTCATTCCGTGAAATGATAACGTGCCACTGCTTTATATACTTCTAAATCCTTTTACAGAGTTACTCGCAAGGACCCTGCAGAAAATATAGGCTACTACGAAACCCCACCATTCCACTCCTCCCCGATTTATGCCCCTTGGCACTTGATAAACACCTGATAAACATAACAATGGTAGCCTAAAATAACCAGACTTTTAATATGGTTTTCATTCTAATGTTTGGTCCTTATTATTGATTTATTCGATTTAACGATGACGTTTCTTAAATTGCTTGATCAGAGTAAACTTTTAAGTACAGTAAACAAACGTCTATTTACTGTACTTTAATTTATTACTCAATTAAAGTACAGTAAACAAATGAGTAAACAGTCATTTTATGTATTTTATGTATCAGTGGCATTAATTAACGAAGAAATTTGATAAAATGATGATTCAAACAGCTTTAAATCTTGAAATAAACGGTTTCAATTGCGATTGAGTGGCTGTAGACAGATTTCAGTGCATTAGAAATGTTCCATCAACCATTCTCAGATGGATAAGCTTTAAAAAAAAAAAACGTTTGGACGGAAATTGCCGATGTTTTTATATTCGAATTTATGTTTGCTTGCACTAAACCACACAACGTATTGATGTTTCTGATGGTTGATCGGGGACAACGGCTATCCTATTCTCTTAAAAATAAAATATTATTTCCGTTCTTCTTGATTGATGGATGAGGACATTCGAAAATCGTTTTCGGTATTTTTGTACTGTTCTCTTGAGCTTTTTTCACATTCTCTATAACTGACCATCGTTTCAAACAATATACCATTATCTATGCCATATATTAGTAGATAATATAACTCTACAGTTATATATTTTTCACATTTATAAGAAATTTTCGATGGAATATGGCTGATAATTTTACATATGATGCCATATACGTCAAGATGAATCATCGCACGTGTCTAAATTCCGAAACTGCTTACAATTTATCACAATTAATGTTTAAATAGTGGAAAAGTATAAGTTTCCAGTCATTTTTCTAGTCTAGATTGGCATATTTGATAACAGCAATACCATTATTTCCTTTCAAATCTATGGTAATTAACCTTACAAATCTCAAATTAACAAAATAAGTTTTTTTTCTACGAAGGAGAAAATGTTAAATTAAACATTTATTATTTAAATGTTATAAATTAATTGTAATATAAAATCATTTTAATTGATTTAGGATCCTAATCTCCGTAAACTCTATACGCCTACTGTACTTAAATTTATAGGATTAAGAAAGTTGAGAAATTACAACCGATTAATGGTAATTTATTCCATTAAAGCATACTATTTTATTGTTATAATTAGGTTAAAACTTTAATATTAAAGAAATAACACGATAAAATTCAGAATTATACAGTATTTAGATTCAAAAACCACAACCAGGAGACAAAGTTATCTCCCTTCTTGTAACTTGTAAATTTTTAAACCATGTGCTATAATAGAAACTCGGAATATCCCTGTCCTAGTATTCAGAGGTTCTATAATCCTGGTGTTTCTCTAATGAGACGACTTATATTCATTTTAGTTTCTCAATTCTTGATCCTGTAAGCTTAAGCATAGAGTCGCAATATTTATGGAAATTTACGATCCTGAGTTAAATCTGAGCAATAAAAGCAGAAGTAATCTAATATATAAAATTCAAGAACTGTGAGGAAAATTTACATTAAGGATTTGAGACGTATTTACAATCTGCTCTCCTATACCTTATCTTAATATTAAATATATTAATATTATACATAATGAAAAAGTAACTTTATAATGTAGGCCCTATAAATTCTCCATTTTTTTTGTGCTTTATGAGCTTGCATTAATATACCAGGTGTTCGAAAATAAATTACCCCTATTTAACGCTGTCTAGAGATATATTGAGCAGTTTAAACGGAATAAAATCTAGCATGGTGACATTTTAGAACAAGCAAGACATTTTCGTCATTAAAAAAAATTAATTGGTATCAAAACGCATCACTATGGCACTTTTGGCGCTGTAAGCGACAAACATTTGTATTTAAACGATCGTGTATTTAACTAAGAAAAACACGAATTGACTTGCACTTCACATAAGTTTTTAATTAAAAACAATAATGAGATGTTATTAAAGGCAACTCTTGTATTGATTATTTCCGCCAAATCATGCACGGACCTGAGTTTTCCACATACGTTATTAATTAAAAAAAAAAAGACGTGATCGGCCACTTCCGGTTTTACATCTCCTTGTATGACATGTTTCAAATCTTCTATTCTGATTTTCTATTATTATATTTTGCCTTTTTAAGTATGACGCCATTCAAATACTTCGCTTCTGATTGGCCGTCGTTATACTGGGAATTGTTAGGATGAGATATTACTACTTTGGGGACTAGTAGACTGTTTATATATCTCTAGAAAGCATTAAATAGGGATATTTTAATTATATTAAAACGCCAATAGAGGAAACATATAATTAGATATATTTTAAAACGTATTACTACTTCATACTTTTCCTCTGTTATATATAATAGAGGAATAGTATGGCGAGCGGTCAAAAAATGATTTTTACATTTTTGGATTCAGGAGACCCTGAAACGACGAGAAATGCAAAAATATTCGTGTATGTATGGCTGTTTTGTGTGGGGGGCACGATTTTTTTCACCTTCTTTGAAGCTTAATAACTCCTGTACTTTTTGTCGAAAATTTCTGAAATTTTGTAGGGAGGCTTGTTTATTAGGGGCATCAATGCTATTAAAATTTGGGAATTAAAGGTCGACGGGGTGAGGAGATAAAGTGGGTCGTGTGTCATATCTCGAGTAGGGTCGGACTTAATGACGATTTCACTCGTTATTAACGTTTTAAATTTTTTTTTTTTTATAAAACACACCCCTTTTCTCAAAATTAAGCTTTTTGCCATTTTATAATACTTGTAGTTAAAAATATAAAAAGTTTATAAAATAAAATATCATAACAGATGGCGCCACCAAAATTTTAAATTTTGCCGGGAAACTTAAGCAACTAGTTGCTGGATTTTTAATTAATATTCTACAACCACAAAGTACGTTTCTATAATAATTTCTTTACATTGAAAGTTTATATTCTAATTATACGTATTCATTATGTAAGCAATGCAAACAATGCTACAAAATTTATGATATTTGATCATAGTGAAAACAATTATCCTGTAAATTAGATACGTTTGAAGATAAGATAATGAAAATACAATGACAATTCTGTATCAGATTATGATAAAAATTATTCGGTTACTCTCACGTGATTTATATGAACACATTCGACGTTATTTTATAATAATTATTCATTTTATTTTCTATTTTTTCGTAGAGAATAAACTGAAAATAAACTACAGTAGTTACAATTTATTATAACTAGTTGTTTCAAACGTTATATTTAAGCATGGACAAGATTTACTAATTGTTTAGATTAGAAAAGCAATTAGAATCCATAAGAGATTTTTTAAATAGAAATTTCATTCAAAAATACAGGCAGGATGAACGGCCTAAAAGTCAGTTAACCCAGTTTGGTTTTTATCAAAAAGAATTCTTTAAAAAATAATTTATATATTACATTTTAAAAAATCTTAATTTGAGCAATTTTTGTAAAGTTCGTAAATAATTAAGTATTTAAATGACACAATTTATTTTTTACAATGATTAACTGACTTTTGAACTTTCCGGTATATTAGACATTGTACATTAAACGTCCTTAAATATTTAGCATTGTATATTAAACTACAGTACTCTGTATATTAAATTACTCTGCATATTGAACATTGTGCATTAAACTATCCTGTATATTGAACATTGTGCGTTAAACTACTCTGTATATTAGTCATCTTACTTCAATACGGGATGATATATTTTTATAATTAATTATTTTTTAATAATATGATATGTAAGAACAAATAACTGGAGCTATAGTCAAAAACAAGTGTAATTAATAATAATTTTCTTGTTATTAAAATAATTTTTGATATATTCTGGATACAGATTAAAATCATTATCTTTCTCTTTTTTTTTCTACCCAATTACAAGGGGGAAAAAAGAAAACAATTTGAAAAAAAAATTAAATTTATAGGAAAGTTCTAACAATCAGGTTTTTCCAATATTTGCTCGAATTATTGAAATCAAAATTGGCTTTAATAAATGATATTGAATTCTAGCAACGGTCAAATAGAATTTAAAGAATTCAATATTTTCGATTAAATTCGCAATAAATCCATTTTGATCTATAACTTTCTTTATCCCAATCCCCAATTTAGTTTAAATTAAACTTTATACTTTAAAAATTCTTTAAAATTTAAGTTTATTTATCATCTTTTTAAAAACTTTTATATATTTAAAATTTGAAACTTGAAAAATATTTAATATAAGAATTATATTAATCTGAAACAATGTAAAATTTATAAGAAATGTATAAAAAATTTTCCTGAGATATGCATATACTCCCCTTTATCACTATATTATTTCTATTAAGAACAAAGGATATAATCAATTCAAAATGGCATACTCTGGGGATGACAATCTAAAAAGTACACGAATGAAGAGAAATTAAGCGTATAATAAAGTACCATTTATTTATAAACAACAAAATTTATTACAATTCAAGTAGACTTTCTAGTTTAAATTTATTCCTAAATCTTAAAGATACTCATCATCCTCCTTTTCATCTTCTTTATCAACACTCACATCACCTCCATAATAATACTACAGATTATTCAATTCATGATATCACTAAATAATAGTCAATCTTATTTAATAAATATAAGTTTATTCTAAAGAAAATATGAAATTTTATTAATAAAAATATATAACATTCCTTCAAAGATAAATTTCTATTTTTTAAGAAAATTTATATTGAAATATTAAACTTTATTAAGGTCGGTTAATGTTTTTAATAAGTTTCCAACGTCTATAAATGATTAATTAAAAAAAATAATCTATATTTTCTAATGATCACTGATTAATCTACTCTAATTACAAGATAATTATGGAAAATTAAAAAAATTATTTTATTGATTAGTCAATTTGATTAATGACCATTCAAGCGTTATAAGAATTATTCCTTCTAGACAGCGGCGGCCTTATCCATTGCGAGGCTCTGGGCGGCAGATCGTTGCGAGGCCCTTGTCCTTTGTGCAAAGTATGTGAATTGAAATAGTAGGCACTTATTAATATTAATATATACTGTACTATAAATTAAATTTATTTTATTGTTATAACTAATAGCCAAGGATAAAATAAAAAGTTTTAAATATCAACTTTTTTCTACTTGGTTGTTGCGCGAGGCCCCTCCAAGAGCGAGGCCCCGGGCGATTTGCCCTGCTCGCCACCCCCTAAGGCCGCCACTGCTTCTAGACTTTTAATAATCTATACGTTTCTTCTAGATAATTTATTTAATGCTATATATATTCTAAATTGAATTTTAATACACAATTTCCCGAAAAATAAATAGAATTTCTTAAGTTTATTTATTATTTTTAAAATATTTTAAAGAAAATAAAAATAGAAACACGAGAAGAAAGTTGTTTAACTTTTAAATTAAACTATAAATCAAGAGGAAACTTTTATATTTATAGACTTTTCTAAATAATTTTAAATAAAAATAAAAATTTTAACGTTATATTTATGATTTTAATATAAAATATTTACCAAAAACAATGCATTCTTATGTGTAAAATTGTAAGCATTGATGTAAATTAAGTATTAATTCTACTTATTAACATTAAAGTTTAACATTAATGCATGAATAATTCCCATTAAAAACAAAGGAAATAAAGAAACGAAGACGATAAAATACATTAGGTGGCAGGTAGAACCGAATTAAATGAGAATATGAATTGTTTTTAATTATAATTAATTGTTCATATTCATTAGAAAATAGGGTAATTTGTATATATTTCTTACACGAAAATCTTTGGCATTTTATAAGATTTTGGATTGGATTTCTAACCGGAAGATGCTATGATTAACTAGAAAACAAACTGTACGTGAGATACGATAAGAGACAAACATTCTGTATTGTGGTAAATATAAGAGAAACAAATGCTACACTTTCAAGCAGAGACGTAAACAATAACTGCCAATGTTCGGTCTATCAGACATTCCATGCACTATCTGTGGCAGTTTAAGTTTTTATGTATTGTATTTTGAATCTCAATAAATGCATTGAACAAGTAATTTGATCTTTTCAAAATCTATTATATACTTCATGTCTGAGTTACACTATATTCCTGTCTGGGTTAAATCTATTATGTTCGTCCTGTCTGAGTTATATTTTTTTTTGGTGGTTTGGCCCATGAGTTATAAGAGTTATTTAATTATTAATTTGTAATATCGATTCTTAATTAATTCTCTAATGTTTCTAATCATTATATAGTACCCAATAAGATTTAGAAGATTCTATAAATAGAATTAAAATTAAAGAATTTTATGGTAAATTTTTTATCATTTCAATGTAATCTCGTTATAATATAATGTATATTCTTATAGAATTATGTTAAACAATAAGAAAATGCCCTACATTCATTATAAGGAATTTCAATTATCTTTCTCTGTTTAGCATAAAATATAATCACAAGTTATTGTGATCCACTTTTTCAGATTATTTTAATCGTTAAAATTGACTATTATTTTTTCTCGAGAATATGTTCTAAATACCTATTTTTATAATTATATTTTGAATTTTCGTAGTTTTTAATATAATACGAAAGAGTTATTATTCTTATAAAAGCACTCAAATTATAAAAATAACATTTTAAATACAGTTAAATACAAACTTCGACTCTCGTATATCGCCAATGAATATTTGAAAATGGATCATCTCCATAAATATTAAACAGAGAACCCTTCGGTATCTGTGAATTACTAAATATGTGATTTTGCATTGCAAACGATGGTGTCATCGCCATCACGTGACAAATTCACGTGTAGATCTCAACACTACCTATAATTATATATAATACATAACAATAAAAGATTAAAAGCTTTATTGAGAAGTAAAAAAAGTACACGAAAGATTATTTATATATTTCTAGGGATGAATCCTAAAGATGCTCAGCATCCTCCTTTTTATCTTCTTTATCGTGATTAATACCCTTATGAAGTACATATAATGATATTTTAAGTATTTCTAATTGAGTGCATTAAAGCTGTGCTAACCGATTATTAAGTTCATTACACCAAATCATATGAAGTAATTTCAATATAGGCTAATTACATTTGTAACCATTACTTAATACAACAGTTACCAAGTATACAATAAAAACTCTTTGTATTCAAAAGTCGCCCACATTTACATAATTATAATGCTCTACTTTATCCCGCGAGAGACAGATTATCAATGTAATGAATTTAGAGTAAAAAAAAATAAAAATAAAAAGAGAGAAAGAAAAACTTGAGATCGATCGATGTGCTTAAAGATAAGAACAGTAGCAGCATTGAAAGTAACTTGATTTTAAAATATGTTGGAAAAATTAACCTATATAGAATATGTTACACTAATAAAAGTATATTTAACATAAATATTTTGTTCTAAATTTCATTTAATAATAGAATTTTGTAAGGTGTAGGCTGATAATGAGTTTAAAGTTGAATTACATGACTAGATAGGAGTCGAGGGGCCCCAAAACTGGACACAGAGGACATTAGTGATAGGCCTTTATTGGTCCTTCCACTTGAGGATACAGAGGACATTGTTGAGGACAAGAGGGCCTTTATTGGTCCCTCTATTTCAGGATACAGAGGACTCTAGTGAGGACAAGATGGGCCTTTATTGGTCCTTATGCTCGAGGATACAGAGGACATTGTTGAGGACAAAAGGGAGTTTATTAATCACTCTATTTGAAAACACAGGGGACATTGGTTAGGATATAGCTGGATCTTTATTGATCCTTCTAATTAGCCAGACACAGGACCAACCACAAATTTAGATTTTTTTTATTTAAAAACAATATATGAGTGATAGAAATTAAATATTTTTTTAATAAGTGATGAAGAATTCTGCGTTTTATTGATTTATTCGGATATTTTCATGGTTTTCGGATGGAATGGAGGTCCTATATTATAATTCTTCGTACTCCCATTTCATCTCTCTTAGTTCTTAGATGTATAAGTCGAATTATTATAAATAAACTTAAATGTTGTTACATAAACTTTATTCATTCTTAATGTTTTTGTGAGTTATTGTAATAATACGAAAACGTAAATCATAGAAAATTTGTTATTTATTATGAATCAAGTCAGGTTAGTCTATGGAATAGTGAATGCTATATAACGGGTGAACAATAATAGTGTAATCTATATACTGTATATAAAATAGAACGTCTGTCTGACCATCAACCCTCTATTTACTTCTAGGTTTGATAGAATACTGCAACGTAACAAACGGGTGATCTGTCTCACGGGAGGACTTTCTATGGGAAATTGGTCCTATTTAGGTGTTAGACAAGTGAAAAAGTCCACGTTGGTAGGCTTGATCCCGGTGTTCAGTGGTTTATCCAATAGTGGCATCTCTACACTTCTAAACCCTTTGACCGATCTGCACCAAATTTGTCATACTTACTCTCTAGGACCCTGAGGAAAACATAAGCTACCATAAAACTCGACACTCCATCCCTTCTCGTAACACTTCATGATAAACAGGCTAAAATAACCAAACTTTTAATATAGTTTGGTTATTTTAGTAAAAATCATGTAATTAATAAATCATTTTTTAATCCTTAAATACAGTCCTTTAAGTATTCTCCTTAAGGATACGTTTATCAAAGGATACACGAATAAATTTATATGTAAATAAATAAACTTAAATGCCGCGTTACTAAATTAAAAGTATATTTTATGATAGAAATGTTTGATAGTTACTTTTTTATTTTTTAATAAATTAAAATTATTCATTAAAAATAANTTTATATTTTTTAATTCACGCTTGATATTCTGAAACGAAAAGTTAATTAGAAAATTTAATTAGATTATCCAATGAAAATGGAAATGTCAGAAAGAATAATCAAACAGATGTTCTTCTGAAACAATGCATTAAATGAATAATTGCAGTTTTGAAAATATTTCTTGGAGAAATTATCTACTTTTTAAAAAAGAAAATATTCTAAGAATTAACGATAACTCTGGAAAATTCTTACAAATTTATGTTAAGCAATTTATAAGAATTATTTTTAAAGATAAAATATTTATAAATATTTCCTCATTATTCTGTTAATTAAGAAAGGATATTATTAAAATGATAATATCCTTCCTTAATCCTAATTTCTCTTATGAAAGGAATACAAAGACAATTCCAGGGTTTATGGCATCAGACTTAAAGATTCACATCCTCAACCAGGAGACATAAATAAACTTATATATGCTTTTCTGTGGTCTTTAATCCTGCTACCAGTGTAGAATCTCGGAATAGTCCTGATATTTCTGTAAAAAATATAGATATAAGACGACTTATATTCATTATAATAATAACAATAATACTGACTTTCCATGAAATATAATTTTGTGGTTTTAATTTAAAGTTTTATGGATAAACGATTCATCAATATCTGTGGCTCATTATCCTATGGGCAAAAAGGATAATTGCTTGGAGTCCCCACCAATAGGGCCAATCTTTTATAGACTTATTACTGTATTAAGAAGAAATCTTCCGGAGGTCGTGTTAAAAACGAACGAGGATATCGGGGAATTCCCCTAAAAATTCCTTCCCGAAGAAAAATGTCTGAAGTCAACACTGTACACGGGACCTCCTAATTCAAATTTTTCTTCATCCCGTGAAATGATAACGTGCCACTGCTTTATATACTTCTAAATCCTTTTACAGAGTTACTCGCAAGGACCCTGCAGAAAATATAGGCTACTACGAAACCCCACCATTCCACTCCTCCCCGATTTATGCCCCTTGGCACTTGATAAACACCTGATAAACATAACAATGGTAGCCTAAAATAACCAGACTTTTAATATGGTTTTCATTCTAATGTTTGGTCCTTATTATTGATTTATTCGATTTAACGATGACGTTTCTTAAATTGCTTGATCAGAGTAAACTTTTAAGTACAGTAAACAAACGTCTATTTACTGTACTTTAATTTATTACTCAATTAAAGTACAGTAAACAAATGAGTAAACAGTCATTTTATGTATTTTATGTATCAGTGGCATTAATTAACGAAGAAATTTGATAAAATGATGATTCAAACAGCTTTAAATCTTGAAATAAACGGTTTCAATTGCGATTGAGTGGCTGTAGACAGATTTCAGTGCATTAGAAATGTTCCATCAACCATTCTCAGATGGATAAGCTTTAAAAAAAAAAACGTTTGGACGGAAATTGCCGATGTTTTTATATTCGAATTTATGTTTGCTTGCACTAAACCACACAACGTATTGATGTTTCTGATGGTTGATCGGGGACAACGGCTATCCTATTCTCTTAAAAATAAAATATTATTTCCGTTCTTCTTGATTGATGGATGAGGACATTCGAAAATCGTTTTCGGTATTTTTGTACTGTTCTCTTGAGCTTTTTTCACATTCTCTATAACTGACCATCGTTTCAAACAATATACCATTATCTATGCCATATATTAGTAGATAATATAACTCTACAGTTATATATTTTTCACATTTATAAGAAATTTTCGATGGAATATGGCTGATAATTTTACATATGATGCCATATACGTCAAGATGAATCATCGCACGTGTCTAAATTCCGAAACTGCTTACAATTTATCACAATTAATGTTTAAATAGTGGAAAAGTATAAGTTTCCAGTCATTTTTCTAGTCTAGATTGGCATATTTGATAACAGCAATACCATTATTTCCTTTCAAATCTATGGTAATTAACCTTACAAATCTCAAATTAACAAAATAAGTTTTTTTTCTACGAAGGAGAAAATGTTAAATTAAACATTTATTATTTAAATGTTATAAATTAATTGTAATATAAAATCATTTTAATTGATTTAGGATCCTAATCTCCGTAAACTCTATACGCCTACTGTACTTAAATTTATAGGATTAAGAAAGTTGAGAAATTACAACCGATTAATGGTAATTTATTCCATTAAAGCATACTATTTTATTGTTATAATTAGGTTAAAACTTTAATATTAAAGAAATAACACGATAAAATTCAGAATTATACAGTATTTAGATTCAAAAACCACAACCAGGAGACAAAGTTATCTCCCTTCTTGTAACTTGTAAATTTTTAAACCATGTGCTATAATAGAAACTCGGAATATCCCTGTCCTAGTATTCAGAGGTTCTATAATCCTGGTGTTTCTCTAATGAGACGACTTATATTCATTTTAGTTTCTCAATTCTTGATCCTGTAAGCTTAAGCATAGAGTCGCAATATTTATGGAAATTTACGATCCTGAGTTAAATCTGAGCAATAAAAGCAGAAGTAATCTAATATATAAAATTCAAGAACTGTGAGGAAAATTTACATTAAGGATTTGAGACGTATTTACAATCTGCTCTCCTATACCTTATCTTAATATTAAATATATTAATATTATACATAATGAAAAAGTAACTTTATAATGTAGGCCCTATAAATTCTCCATTTTTTTTGTGCTTTATGAGCTTGCATTAATATACCAGGTGTTCGAAAATAAATTACCCCTATTTAACGCTGTCTAGAGATATATTGAGCAGTTTAAACGGAATAAAATCTAGCATGGTGACATTTTAGAACAAGCAAGACATTTTCGTCATTAAAAAAAATTAATTGGTATCAAAACGCATCACTATGGCACTTTTGGCGCTGTAAGCGACAAACATTTGTATTTAAACGATCGTGTATTTAACTAAGAAAAACACGAATTGACTTGCACTTCACATAAGTTTTTAATTAAAAACAATAATGAGATGTTATTAAAGGCAACTCTTGTATTGATTATTTCCGCCAAATCATGCACGGACCTGAGTTTTCCACATACGTTATTAATTAAAAAAAAAAGACGTGATCGGCCACTTCCGGTTTTACATCTCCTTGTATGACATGTTTCAAATCTTCTATTCTGATTTTCTATTATTATATTTTGCCTTTTTAAGTATGACGCCATTCAAATACTTCGCTTTTGATTGGCCGTCGTTATACTGGGAATTGTTAGGATGAGATATTACTACTTTGGGGACTAGTAGACTGTTTATATATCTCTAGAAAGCATTAAATAGGGATATTTTAATTATATTAAAACGCCAATAGAGCAAACATATAATTAGATATATTTTAAAACGTATTACTACTTCATACTTTTCCTCTGTTATATATAATAGAGGAATAGTATGGCGAGCGGTCAAAAAATGATTTTTACATTTTTGGATTCAGGAGACCCTGAAACGACGAGAAATGCAAAAATATTCGTGTATGTATAGCTGTTTTGTGTGAGGGGCACGATTTTTTTCACCTTCTTTGAAGCTTAATAACTCCTGTACTTTTTGTCGAAAATTTCTGAAATTTTGTAGGGAGGCTTGTTTATTAGGGGCATCAATGCTATTAAAATTTGGGAATTAAAGGTCGACGGGGTGAGGAGATAAAGTGGATCGTGTGTCATATCTCGAGTAGGGTCGGACTTAATGACGATTTCACTCGTTATTAACGTTTTAAATTTTTTTTTTTTTATAAAACACACCCCTTTTCTCAAAATTAAGCTTTTTGCCATTTTATAATACTTGTAGTTAAAAATATAAAAAGTTTATAAAATAAAATATCATAACAGATGGCGCCACCAAAATTTTAAATTTTGCCGGGAAACTTAAGCAACTAGTTGCTGGATTTTTAATTAATATTCTACAACCACAAAGTACGTTTCTATAATAATTTCTTTACATTGAAAGTTTATATTCTAATTATACGTATTCATTATGTAAGCAATGCAAACAATGCTACAAAATTTATGATATTTGATCATAGTGAAAACAATTATCCTGTAAATTAGATACGTTTGAAGATAAGATAATGAAAATACAATGACAATTCTGTATCAGATTATGATAAAAATTATTCGGTTACTCTCACGTGATTTATATGAACACATTCGACGTTATTTTATAATAATTATTCATTTTATTTTCTATTTTTTCGTAGAGAATAAACTGAAAATAAACTACAGTAGTTACAATTTATTATAACTAGTTGTTTCAAACGTTATATTTAAGCATGGACAAGATTTACTAATTGTTTAGATTAGAAAAGCAATTAGAATCCATAAGAGATTTTTTAAATAGAAATTTCATTCAAAAATACAGGCAGGATGAACGGCCTAAAAGTCAGTTAACCCAGTTTGGTTTTTATCAAAAAGAATTCTTTAAAAAATAATTTATATATTACATTTTAAAAAATCTTAATTTGAGCAATTTTTGTAAAGTTCGTAAATAATTAAGTATTTAAATGACACAATTTATTTTTTACAATGATTAACTGACTTTTGAACTTTCCGGTATATTAGACATTGTACATTAAACGTCCTTAAATATTTAGCATTGTATATTAAACTACAGTACTCTGTATATTAAATTACTCTGCATATTGAACATTGTGCATTAAACTATCCTGTATATTGAACATTGTGCGTTAAACTACTCTGTATATTAGTCATNTTGATGTAATCTTACATTGCATAATTGCTTATTTAAATTCTATTATTTAGAAAGATATTTAAATAATAAATTTTGTGGTTGATATATTTAAATATTTTTAAAGGCATTAAATTACCTAAGCAGATTAGTATTAAAATAAACAGATTTTAATAAAGTTTCTCGAAAGTCATTAAAATCTGCTTCAAGAACTTCGCTGGAGAAGAATAATGCGAATTGACAACGTAAATATTGATATTTCTCACTATTTATTTGTATATAAATAATTCAGATAATTGTTAAAAATACACTTTTCTATTAAAAAAAATAATAAATAAATATTATAGAGTCTCAGAAACGGATTAACGAATAATGTGGATCCTAAGCTGAAACACTTAGATGATATCCTCAAAAATTATTATGGACTAAAAAAAATCCCGTTTAAGTTGAGGCCTCTTGAACGTGAGGCCTTTACGACAGGGCTTATCTAGCTTATACATATATTTGACACTGTTTAATCTAAAATGGTAGGGCAACTTGAATCTGCTGGACATCTTCTATCCTGAACCTGAGAACCTTGACATAAACAGGCCCAAAATTTACTTTAAAAAACACATTATTTATACCATAACAGAGTTTATTCATATTTATAATATAGACGAGCAATTTTTTATTTATTTAATTTAAAATATATGCTCCACCTGAAATTAGTAGTGTCTTGCCCCTGTACATCATACTTTTCCTGTTAGCAACTGAATCATGCCGATCATTTATGTAATTTCTTTCAAAGGAAAATTTTTCGAATTGAAATATCGTGACTTCCGGCCAAAAGAGGATGTTCGTATATAGTTAATCAGGGTTTCCTGCCCCTAAAGTTTTCATCTATCTAACTCTGTTGTTGAGATTAAAGAAGGACGGACAACGGACGAGAGTGGGAATTTATACGTCTATAATTTTTTTAAATTGCAGCCTAATAAAATAAAGTATCAAAATACAGTAGACTAAGGAAGAACTAAGGGGTAAAAAATACATACACCGTGTCCAAAAGTCGCGATACATAGGAAAATTTAACATTTAAATATTAGAAAAAGAATACTCTCTCTTGGTGCTAGCAATTTCTTTTTAAGCACGTACTGATGGGTCTTTCACTCAAGGTAAATTCGTGTTAACACATCATATATTATGAATCTAATTGAACTTTTAATGAATTTTTCAGATGATACATATTTTGGATCTTTTCCTTGTACATCAAAGTCTTCGAGTGTTCCCACGGATAAGAATTAAGAGGATTACGGTATGAGGATTTTGATGAACCCGAAAATGGATGATTTAATTTCTTATACATCGCGATTTTTGAAGACACCTTGTATAAGTTATATACAATATACTTTTATATTAACATTAGTAACATTTTTCTGTTTGAATTGGCAAATTCATCCATGAATCCTTACGATCTTGTTTTATTCTTCCCAAATCCTCCAAAATCCCTGTAAGCACTGACATTTGCAATTTAAAGTTTGTTGAAATTTTTAATTTAATTAAATTTTTGATAAATGAGAAATGTAAATATTGTAGATGACATATTTAGAATATATTTTAAACCATAATTTTTAAATTATAATTATTTTTATTATTGTTGTTACTAGGTGTTAGAGACTAAGCAAGAATCTATGCTGAAGAAAGGAAGAGAGTAAGAGATAAGAAAGAGGAGAGAAGATCCCAGTAGGATACTGAGTAGAAAGGGTGAATGAGAAAGTAGGGAGGAAAAACTGTTTACATAGTAGTTGTAATTACATAAAGTAACTGCTGAAGTATAGTGAATGGCAACACAAATTTAAAGTAGAGTTTACGAGCATCGTGGAGGATAGAAAACGATAGATATATGATATTTATATTATATAATATCTTACACATAATTTACCTGAAAATTAGTAAAATAAATTTTAAACATTTTCTAGTTTTACTCGTCTAAGAGCGTTGTATTCGCAGGAATAACAAATAGTCAGCCATTAAATAAAACTGAGAAACGTTAATAATGTCTGGTTATTAGAACCAATAATCTACTTTAAATTGTACATTATACTGTATACAGCTAAATAAAACTCAAAATTTGATAAATAAAAGTAAATATTTTAGATTAGATTTACTATTTAACATATGAGTCATGAAAAATGCAATATGATGGCAATCTTCTTATACTGAACTGACTCATTTGTTTACAATTTGAAAATTGATAATTTCATAAATTGGAAAAAAGGATTTCCTGTAGATTATTAGCTGAGGCGAAGAAAAAAAAAATTATATATTTTTAGATAAGATAAATAGATCGAGATATATGCTTAATGAATTTATTTATGTCAATGTATTCATTTATAAAATAATTTATTGATTCGAAACAGATGCTATGTAATTTAATTTAAAAAAAAGAAAATCTTTAAGTAAGTCAATGTAGGAAATGAAGAATAAAAAATCTTATTTTCATTACTTTATTTTTAAAAAATTAGAAAAATCAATCTTCTATCATTAAAATAACTTATTCTAAGATAAGATTAAAATGATAGGAAGTGCTAATGTCATAACGTAATATCGGAGATTTTTTGATTAGATTACTAAACCCGATTTTTTACTTTGAAAAATGTTAATATACATTTATTCTTCTGTTACAAAAGAGCAAATATTTATTAATATAAACAAATTTGCTATTGGAATGATTCATATTTTACTCACAGTTGATGCAATTCGACTATAGAACCTTAGATCGTGTCAATTCATGAATGAAATTATAAATAATCGACAATTCGTGAGGGAAAAAATCTCCAAATTCTCTTTCAATGAATATAAATTATGAAAGTATCCAAAATCTTTGAAAGATGGAAGAACACGAGAGGGAATCGAACTCGGACTCTTATACAATTTCCGGTTGCTAATCAGTGGCGCGTTATTCAATGGAAAAAAAAGGGCAATTGTCTGGGACCCACAGCAAGGGCCCCAAACTAATCTTTAATAAAAAATATTTGCTTCAAAAAATTCCTTGGAAGAAAAATGTCTGAAGTCGACACTGTACAGGCTCCACTAATTCAAATTTGCCTGAGCCTCATGAAGTTATAATGTGCCACTGTTGCTAATATTGAAGATGATATCGGGGTTAACGTTCTCTTCGAAAACAAGGAACATTCCTTGTTTTCGAAGCCAAGTTTTGGTCAACATGCGACAAATGTAAGTTCATTAGTTTCTTTTATATTTGTAGAATAGACCGGAAGTCATGAATCGTCTATTGTTTTTGATAATGGAATTTGGGATCCCCTTAGGGATTAGGAAAAAGGAAACACAGACGAGAAGATAAGAGACCATAATGGGCGGTTAAAAGATCATAGAACAGAAAGAGTTAAAAATATATATCAATATCGCTCGTATTGGTATCACAGAATACAAAAATTAACGAATTTCTTACTTATGTTAATACTAATTAATTAGCATGTTCATACGAAAAGAACAAAAATGAAGCACAAAAGAAGAACAATAATTGAATTCAGTAAGAATTATATTCATTTTTTAGACATTAAAAGAACAGGCTTGAAGCGCAATAGGTTTTTGCAAGCATGGACTAAGCATATAAGAAATGGCATCCTATCTGAAACTGTATATGAAATATTAAGAGAATACAGATCGGATTCAAATAACAAATCTCTTACTAATCGATCATTCGATTTACTTATTTAGGTGAGTAACATTATAGTATAACCAAGGATCAAGTGCTAAACTTAGAAATTAACCAATAGATGTTTGTGTACTAAAAGTAAAGTAAATGGTAATTAGTTAACTTATCTAATTCTTAATCCTCGGCCATTAGAGTTATTTAAAAATATGTATTCTACCTCAAATTTGTAGTGTTTTGCCCCTGTACATCATACTTTTCCTGATAACGAGAGTCGTCTGACTCCATTCGGGAGAAAATTTTGAACTGAATTCACATGACTTCCGATTTGGACCGGAAGATTATATATAGTTAATCGGGGCCTCCTCTCTTTAAGCATTCCATATCTAGTCTTGAATTTAATTTAACTAACACTTTTCTCGGTATTAAGGAAGGACAGACAAACAACAGAATTTATAGTTCTACAATTTTTTCAAATTAAAACCTAATAAATATTCATACATTTTAATTTTAGAGAAATCTAAAACAAAACTTTCCTATGTTTTACTTTCATTCATTATCAAATCAAACAATTTGCTGTTTTAATTTATGAAGTCGAATTTTTTCCTTCCTTCGTAAAGAGATTTTTTTTCTAATCCTCATCAAAAAAGATTCGGTTAATTAATTATTTTTTTATTTTATTTTAATAAAAAACATGTCAAATAATTAAATAATTTTTTAATTATTATATTTTTAATGTAAGTTTTACAAGAAATGACTTTCAATGAACTTCTTGCCAGATTTCATAACTACCAATCATAAATGCGAAATGAAATAAAATCAGACTCATACTAAATTCATAATTAATTCCATTTAATCTGATAAATACGTAAATTATCAATGTAAAATATATTTTTACTTGTTTTTATTACTGAATATTCACTTGTAAACTTAATAAAAATATTCGTGTACGTTTTCAGGTATTTAAACACACCTTTCACTCAGCTGCCCTATTGCAGGCATACCTGAACAATTGTGGGTATGGGAAAAGGGCCTTCTTAGCGCCCACAAGATGGGAAGAGTTAAATAAAAATAATTCTATTGACATACTCCTCTTTGTAGTTCTACAATAACATGGAAAAGTTAATTTTTTAATGTGATTATTATGCTTAATTTCGGAATAATAATTCTATTTGTTAAATTATTAAGTTAATTAATAATTAATATTCAATGTAAAAAATAATAGATAAATAAGAATCCCAATTTTATGTTACATTCAACTTCATAATACATCCAAACACACTTGCTAATATAATAAAGAATATAAAGATATTGATATGAATATTATTTGTATGTTTTCAATGCTTCATTTATTTTTTTATAATACATAAAAATCCCGTTCAGTATTGTATTTAGTATAATATACAGGAGTGCAAAAGTAGGTATACAGTTGCTATTATGGAAAAACATGCAGGGAGAAAAGAATAGAAGGAAAAAAGATTTATTTTTATACATAAATTAAATCACAAATAAAAAAAACTATATATATAATAATTATATTTAATAACACAAAACATAAAAAGCGTGTAAAATATAGTAAAACACTTATGTTTAAACACACAAACAGAAAACGACACAATACGAATAGACACATATGTACATACAGTAAGTGTGTTTTTCCAATTTGTGTGTTTAAATTCTACTCGTGAAAACGTAATAAGTGAATAAAAATACACTTAATATATCAACATTTACATAAGAAAAGTTCATGCATTGTGTAACTGAAATTCATTTATAAAACGGGTTCCGAAATCGAATCGGTTCCGGAACTTGACAGTGCTTTTCATGAATGATCAAAGCAGATTGGACATGGTCATGCTTCACTATTCGATCGATCTCAATGCAGATCACGTCTATTCGTGATGGTCGAGATCCGTCTCATTGCATGGAATGCATATATGTGAAGCTCGTTAGATAAAATAATGGAATGAGTCCACTGGCGTGCATATAAGTTGAAAATTATTTAGTTTTTCTACTTTATTATATTAAGTAGATTAAAATGTGATAAAATAGATGTTACACTGGCGTAAAAATTATTTTTCTTAACTGAAATTATATGTGAAATGTCACGCTTTATAACATATAAATACATAATTTTAATATAATATATATGTAAGAATATATATAGAAAATCTCATTTCATTTGAAAAATACGTAGTTACTACATTTCGGGTGTGGTTTATCATATAATTTTTGTAATAGAGTCATAAATGATACCAAAAGATATGCTTTTTGTTTGTTTGTATACGGCAACGTGACACTGCAGAGCGAGATGCCATTCAAGAAGGACTTTCTAAGGGAAACTGGCCCCTATTTAGGTATTACAAAACCCGGAAGACTCCACGTGGCCAGCCCATTGGAGAGGTACGAATCTACGTCCACGAGTTTAGTGGTTTTATTTACTTGGCCACTGTTGGGCACATGCTTTTTGTATTTTCAATTAGTTAATTTTCAGTTATGAGTCAATTTAAAAAATTATTATTGAAAAGTAAAAGTTATAACGAAATAAATAGGTTGGGCCCCCTCCCATATCGTCCATCGTGGGCCTGGCCCAACCCACGATGGACACGATAAAAGACCCTTTAATGTCAACAGGAGAGAAAAAGTAAAAGAAATTATGCCTATTAAATTAGAAAGATTCGAACCTGGACCCTTAATACTAGTAGAAAAATCTATTACTACACACTCGACTAACCAATCCACTGCTACTTGAGAGAATATCATCACTTCTTCATGTTGGACAATCTAATTATGGATTAGCCTCTTCGATAATAAGTAAAACTCGGGTATGACGTATTAGCCCAATAGGAGCAGAAAACCGTAAGGGAAAAAAGGTGCAATTTCTAGTTAGTGAATGCGGCAACTTTGTACAATACACTGATATTAAAATATTTTGTTGCTTATTGGATAGAAACTCTCCCCATTGATCTATAATTCAGTAACTGATAAGTTCTCAGATAATACAAAGTTCTCCATTATCAATTTTATGAATATTTAATGTTTTTGATAATCCATTTGGCATTTAGAATCTATTTTTATAGATTAATTTTGTGGTTGTGTTCGGAAATTTAATGCGCATTATTAATGGATAAAATTATTAAATGAATGAATCATTTCGTGGTAACAAAAGGCATGTAACAGAATTCAAGGATAGACAGAATAAATCGTTCTTAGAAAATTTTCGGGGCTGTGTCCTTTTACTAGTAGATAATGTATAATTTACTACACGGAAAATTATACGTTTATATCTAATTGGTTAAGAGAGGAAAATAAATTGTACTTGTTGGAATAAATGTAATGTTGTGATTAGTCGAATTTATGTCTTAACTGCTTGAATGCCTTTGTCACAACAAGATCAACAATTCGATCACACTCGTAACGGATCTTCTCCCTTTCTAACTAATTAAATACAACAGCTTTTTTAAAGGTTCTACCATCTTATATAATAATTTAACCCACAAATTTCATCCAAAACTTATTCATTTAACTACCATAACAACAATAGTTTATATATCTGTTATATATTTCTGTAAATTGCTTTAAACCATGATAAAGTATCTTTTTTCTGTTGCAGTGATAAGGATCTGTTGTAATAAAACGTTTTGCTTTTTTTTTACTAAATAAAAGTAGATAAGACAAGTAGGATTTCGAGAAACATAAAAGTTCTTGATTAGGAGTTTGGAAAAAAAATAAGGGCAAAGAAATTAAAACATATATTATAGAAGAAAGAAAGTTTCTTCTAAAATTAACTTCAATAAAATTCAAACGAATGTTTTATAATTAAATTGCTTAACTGGTGATGTCTATAAATATTTTCCAATAAGAAATTTTCGTTAGGGAATATAATTCTAATTGGCACAGTGAATAAAATATTATATTTATTAATTTTGTAAATTTTTATTTGAAATTTCTTGTATGTATATGTAATGTTAACTATATTTTTAACATCAAATTATCTTTAATTAATTAGTAGACAAATCATGTTATGTTATGTTGATGATGATAAATTTTAATATAGCATAATATGTTCTCGATTCTTTTCTTGGAAGAACTTTTTTTGAAATAACTTCTAAAGCACTTTTTCCTTTGAAGTTGCTTCCAAATAAAATGTTAAAATTGACATATTTTTAAATAATAGAAATAAATATCTAAAGATAATTATACACATATATATCAATAGAATTGAATGTTTGTCTTCCTGTTCTCTATACACTTCTAAATCCTTTGTTCTGCACCAAATTTTTTATAGTTACTCTCAAGGATCCTGTAGAAAATATAGGCTAACATAAAACCTGGCACTCCATCCTCTTCCCTGATTTCATCCTCCTAAACACTTCGATCTGCATCAAATTTTTCATAGTTACTCTCTAGAATCCTGCAGAAATCATGGAATCAGGGGGAAGAGTGAGACGATTATCCCTTCAATCCTTCGTGATAAACGTAACAATGATAGGCTAAAATAACAAAACTTTTAATATAGTTTTAATATTAATCCTTATTACTTTTTGCCCAAGGAGTGGGTGACATATCTACTACTATTGTTATAATAAATCCATTAATTATCAACATTAATTTCTAAAGAAAATTAAGGGAAAAATCTAATTTATAAATTTGTTTAATGTCTGAATTACTAATATTTTGTTTGAAAAATAGTCATCTTAATAGGAGGATAAATAATAAATTTAGTTTAAATGACAAAAATTATTTGTATTTCGGATTCTATTCGAATTTCATATGTTTAGGACTTAATAGGGGATGGAATCGGAGAGGGAAGGAGGTGTCGAGATCTTATACTAGCCTATATTTTCCGCAGGATCCTAGAATGTAAGTATGAAAAATTTGGTGCAGATCGATCAGTTTAACAGTATATAGTATATAGAGAACAGATAGACAGACATACAGACAGATAGAAATTCCTGAAACCTGTGTAAACCGAATATTTTTTTCGGTTTGGGAGGTTTAAGTTTTATTCAGGTTCCGTGTTGGACAGGTTTTACAGCACATAAATTTAATTTAAATGACATAAATCACAATGGGCAATTGGCCCAAACAAATCTTTTATAAGAAACTATTTCCCCAAAAAATTCCCTCAAAGAAAAACATCTGAAGTCAACACCATACATTGAAGTCCCCTATTTCAAATTTGTCCGAGCCCCATGAAGCTATAACGCGCCAAGTAAACTTTATTAAATTTCAAAAGGATTACGAACGAAACCGTAAACAAGCTATCAGAATTCACAACTCCATATCAAATTAATTAAATTTCAATTTTAGTTTAGTTTTTGGAAAGTTTATATTTCAAAAACATTGGGATTATTAGAAATTTTTCATTTATTAAAGCATTTTTTTATCCCTTAGATAATATCTATTCATTAGATTTGGATGTGTTTCTTCAATCAGAGAAGTATTTTTTTGATAACATTCCTTTCAATAAAGTCCACAACTCGATGATACCGACAACGAATTCAATTATTGTGAGAAGGAAAATTTCCTTATGATTTTATCAATGACAAAAACCGAATTTCCGTTCGTCAAATAGCCTGATTTGTCGTCGATAGATTACTTTTATAGAAAGTAGACGGTGTGTTTGGTGCAATCAACTGCCAACAATTGCTGTTATTCAGATTATGTTTGGAGTTTTACAAATCGCCTTTCAGAAAATGATACATAGAACCAGGCCTTGTATAAGGGAATAAGTATAGAACAAGATATACAATATATCAAACACTCGATTCGTGCGAAATTTGACATTAGGAGTTGGCAGTAAACTTGATATGTAAATAGATATAGATATATACATATTATTAGAATCGAATTACACGCTTTTTGTTTACTTTTTTATGGCTCGCTCCATAGACAGGAAGCATTAAAATAGTACTAATTCCCCCCTCTCTCCTTCCTCTTCGAAGGACATACCTATGAGTTTAGCCGTCTCGCCTTCAGCTACCTGTATGTATAGATGTTTCGTGTGTCTTAATAATTCCTGCGCCTATTGCCATAATTTCCTGAAATTTTGCAGAGAGATTTGGGTATTAGAGGCATTGATGCTATTAAATTTTCGTGGTGAAAGGTCAAGGGGGCAGGGAGACAGAGAGGGGTCGGACTTAATGGAGATTTTAATTATTAGTATTTGTAATCTTTTTAACTCCTTCGACTTTACGAACGTACTCTTAGCCTTTCAGTTGCCTGTTCGAAAGTTGTGAGTTACGTATATATATCACACTACAAAAGTACAGTCGACCCCCCCATAACACTGTTGATTATTCCGTTTTATATGAATTCCATGTTGTACGAGTCACTTAGATTTTACAATTACGTGAGCCGTTCACAGCCCGGCACACGTATTTGTAAAATCTAAGTGACTCGTACAACATGGAATTCATATAAAACGGAATAATCAACAGTGTTATAGGTGGGGTCAACTGTATTACTTATGTATAGGTATAAAGGAATTGTAAAAGTATATGGGGAGCCTCAGTTGGGCCACCCTGATTAAAATTTACAAGTTTGGGAGGGTGGGTATGCAGGTAATCGTTACGAGTTACAAGAGGTAGAATTGTTTACGAAAACATTACTTACAAACTGTAAAATATTTCGGTACATAAAAATTGCTTGTGATATAATTCTAAAAGTAAAATTAATAGGGCAATAGTCTGGGGCTGTAATGCAAATGTGAGTCAGATGCGCGTTATCCTATAGGCGAAAAGAGCAATAGCCTGGAGCTCCTACCAACAGGGGCCCAAACCAATCTTATATAAGAAAATATTTTTCCCCAAAAATTCACCCGAAAAAAATGTCTGAAGTCAATACTGTAAGTAAAGCCTCCTAATTCAAATACATCTAGGTCCCATGAAGCTATAACGCTCCACTAATGTGGGTAGGATTGGAGTTAAAAAGTATAAAAGTAGTTACTTTACTAACGATTTCTTCCTATATTATTAATATTAAATAATTTTTATGCTATGTATATTCATGTATTGAATATGCCGAATTAATACGTTTTTTATTGATTACATAGTATTTATGTGCATTACAAACAATATTGACTTTTCCTGTACAGAAAACTGTGTAAAATAATAATTTCGAATTAATAATTCATTGAAATGAAATCAAATTTTAAAAACTAAAAATCGCACATAATAAAATATAATACAAAGAATAAGTGTCTTGGAAACGTATTTATGTGTTTCCAAAAGTAATTTGCATTGCAGGAAAAAAATCCAGTATCGAGTTGCTTAACTTTGCCCGCAACATTTGGTGGCGCCATCTATTACTATATTTTATTTAATTTTTTTTTTATATTTTTAATTATTATAAAATGGCAAAAAGCTTTAACGTTGAAGGTAAGGATGAGTTTTATAAAAAGCTGTAAATGCTAATAACGAGTAAAATCGTCATTACGTCCGACCTCACTGGAGATAAATACGACCCCGTTTATTTCCGCACTCCGTCGCTTTTTATTCACGAAAATTTAACAGCATTAATCCTCCTATTATACAAACTTCCCTGCAAAATTTCAGAAATTTTCGACAAAAAACACAGGAGTTATTAAGCTTCAAAAAGGGTGAACAAAATCGTGCCCCCCTCAAATACACACAAATGCAAGCACAAATATCCATACATACATAAAAAAACCCCCCCGAATTTTTTGCATTTCTCGACGTCTCAAGGTGTCCTAACTCCAAAAATGGAATAATCTGGGGTGAGAGGTCAATTTTTGACCGATTGCCATACTTTTCCTATGTTATATATAACAGCCGGAAAAGTAATATTTGTCAAAATTAATTAAACGTTAGATAAATGTAATTAGTTTGCCTAACTTTAGCAAAGATTATTATTTTATATGTTTTTTTTGTAATTTTATTGCTTGTATCAAATCCTATTTACCTATACAAAACACTCGAACTAACTTCGAATCATTTTATTGCATTATGATTCACTCATCGTTCTTCCACCCCCCCTTTGTAAAAGAACTAATAGTTCAAATAATAAAACTAGTTGAATTTAACCGAATTTCTTCCGTAAAATATGGAATAACTTTTTAAAAAACTGACTAAAAACTACATTAAAAAACCGTTTTTCGAATTGATGACATCCATCTTTCAAGTAAATGTCCATTTATGTATTATATAAATGTCGACTTTCAAAGTGTGATACTTTTTAAAAACAAGTTTTATTGAATAGAATGTAATTTTCAAAGATTAGTAAAACGTAATGTAAAATTTTATACACGATTTTGCTCTCTTTCTCTTTGAAACGATGTATATTCAACAATTCGCTCTGCTCGTCAATCACGACAACAATCGGATTGATTATCCTCATTGTATATCTATGAAAAATGGACTCCACTATTTAAAAATACTTACTTCTATCACAAAAAAAGATTAATATGATCAAAATGGTAAAGAATAAAAATAGATAAGTTAAATATATATATATATAGGGGAGATCGGGGCAAGATCGGCATGTTAAGCTTTACTTAAATTTTGTGTAATAAATACTGCTGTAAACTGAAAAAAAGCTTTGCATATTGTCTATTGGAATGTTACCTTACTATAAAACTGGTTAAAATCAGTTTGGAAATAAAAATGATTAAAATAATTACAACTTTACAAGAAGAGAGAAATTGACGAAGTTGCCCCGGGTATAGGGGCAAGATCGGCAACTTCTCTCTTTTTGTAAAGTTGTAATTATTTTAATTATTTTTATTAAAGTTGCCCCTGGTATAGGGGCAACAGTAATGGGGCAAGATAGGCACGTATATAAAATTATGTTATTAACAATGTATAAGTTGGAATTCACTATTAAAACAAAGAAATACAAATCCAACACCCATTTAATATTATTACAACGAAATGCAAGTTCAAAGACATATATACATGAATAACAAATGCAAACATGTTTTCATTTATCATCTGTTTGATTTTTATCCTTTGCTTCTAATGTGGCTTTATGTTGCCGATCTTACCCCGCTAGTCATGATTTCGAAACATTAAGTACAACCCTGAGAACAGAATGCCAAGCCACGATCTGGCCACGTGAATAAGTTGAAGTTACATCCTTCTAACAGGAAAAGTAACTTTCGTTATCATGGAATTATAACAAAACCTGCCAATTCAATATAAATGGAAAAAAAATATTATATGGAATTGAACGAAAATGAAAATTTGCTTGATAATTCAACTACGCTTGTTGGAGAACAATAAAAACACTACACTCAACAAGCCACCAATAAAACTCAACTGCCTAACCTATAACCAAAGTCTCCTTTTAATTTGTTTTTTAAAAAAAGCGCTTGACAAACTTGCCCCGCATGCCGAAGTTGCCCCGATCTCCCCTATATTTTAAAATAGAATTCTGCATCTTATTTTATTAACAAAAATAAGTTCTGGTAACATCAGTGGCACGTTATCCTGTGGGCAATTGCCTGGTCTTTTATAAGAAAGTATTGTCCTCCGAATAATTTTCCCGAAGAAAAATGTCTGAAATCAACACAACGGCCATCCCTCCCATTGTGGGCCTCGCCGAATCCAAGATGGGTTCAATAAAGAGGCCCTTCTAGTACCCACAAGGCTATATATATTATATGCAAAAATATATTACGTCTCTACTCCAAGAGTTGAAGACTGACGCCTCAACTTTCTCTGCCTTCTTTAGAATATTTTAATATATTTTTGCATAAATATTTTTCAAAAATGTATTCATTTCGGTTATCAGTTATTGAATAAATCACTAAAATATTAATTTATTTAATAACATTGTAATTGCTATACAGGACCGTAATCTTTTGCAAAAGTTTAGAGTAAATTCATATAATTACATAAATAAAATGTATGAATAAACATTGATTTCAAATGCATAAAATGACAGTACTTAATTGCAGAATACAATAAATGTGTTGAGATCAAAGAAAAAAAATGCATTATACTAATTATTGTAACGAAAAAACATCTGTAATCGATTTCCATACAAAAATTAGAAAAGAAACGTTAAAATATACAAATTTTAAAGCGTGGCTTTAAAATACCCCTCAGTTATACAAGAGCATATAATAGATTATAGCTTCATAGGGCCCAGGCGAATTTGAATTAGGTCCCATGTACAGTATTGACTTCAGACATTTTTCTTTGGGAGAATTTTTTGGGGAAAATATTTTCTTATATAAGATTGGTTTGGGACCCTCTGTTAGTGGGGACCACGGACAATAGCCCTTTTTGCCTGTAGAGTAATTCGCCAGAGAGGTAGGCTAACGCAGCCTAAGGGGTATTTAAAGGGCGCCCCCGTAAAGGGCCCAAACCCACAAGAGTATGAAAAAAGGTTTTCTTAGTGCCCACAGGGAGGAAAGAGTAAAATCAACGATGAATATTTCAAGACATATTTCATATCAGATACTTTTTTTCTGACATAAATAACTTAGAAAGTCATCAAAGTATTTTTTTTATAAAGAATCAAAAAATCAATAATATAAGCTTATCGAAAAAATATTTAGTACAACAATTCCAATTTTAAAACAAACTTCAAAGTTTGAGGTAAGAGAAGTCTCAGTACGAAACATTGAGGTCATTCTCGTCTCGCCGTTGTATAAACAAATAAATAATGAAATTATCATTTATTCGTTTAATTATTAATTTATTTTTTAACGTAATCAAAACAAATTTCATAATTATTTTCGAGAAATCGACTTTCAAAGGTATTTATAGCTGCTAAATATGTTAAAACATTCAAAGAAATTTGAGCTTAAAGTAGTGGTTCTCAACCGGTGAACAGAGAAATCCTCGCAGGTGTGCCACAAATTTTCAAGAAAGTAATTAAAAATGATAATTGTTTCTCTACTTTTTAATATCGTTTGCATATTTTTATATATACATGCCTATTTATATTTAAAAATGCAGATTTTTAACCCCGCCTTTCGTTTACACGTGTAAGAGCATCTTTGGCGTGACATGACGCGTGAATGTGTCACCAAAAAATTGCGTGTAACTAGCCCATAAAGCTCGTGAACTACTGTTTTATAAAGTAACAAAATACAAAATTGCTATTATATTATGCGTTCTTATTAGCGGATTATGTACAGTACCTTTGAGGCCCTAACTCAATTTTGCTATAAAGCCCTTTATGTAAAAGTGTTTTTATATTAAAAAGGCAATAAAATCGCGAATTTACGAGATGTTTTAGAGTCGTATTATCTTCCTACTACGTAATTTTCGAGGCTACTCCAGATAAAGAGGCCTTAAACACTCTTCTATTGGGTAATCCGCCATTGTAAGTTAACTGAAAACAATAATTTAGTTTTAAATAAACGTCGTGTATTATGAGAACGACTAATTTTATCTTCTACTTTTTGTTTCTAAAGTTATCAAATATTATATAATTAAATAAATTTCACTAATTACGCATTCGATTATAAAATGAAACAGTAATAATTACAGAACAATAATCTTGTCATCCATTAAACACGCTAATTAACACCGACTCATTTCTAGATTTTGATAAAGCAAACATTTAACAGTTTATAACGGCTTTTAAAATGTTTTAAGAAGGATAAAAAATAAAGTAATTATTTATTTTATTTTTTAAAAGAATTTTTAAAACGCTCTTATTGATTTGTAAGTCGAAGGAAGTCGACTCAAACACTGCCTATCATTGTGATTTTATGATCAGTTTGAGACTCGTAATTCAAGAACAAAAATTAAAAGGATTAAATGAATATTTTAATATTTAAATCTCGCTTGATTTGCTTGTAATTATGGCAAAAAAAATTTTTTTATTTTTGCTATTTTATGCATGTCTGACAGATAATCGATTCTGCCAATGAGTCCATTTGCATACTCATACAACACCTAACATATTCTACCTTCCTAGAAAGATATTTAATTTTATTATAATAAAATAAATTCAAATAACTACTTTACTAATTCGTTTATAAAGTTTAAATAATAATAATTATTTATTTATTTATATAATAAAGTTATAACAACGTTTCAGTCTGAGGAAAGGAAAAAAAAATTAAGAATTATATAACAATTAACGACGTGATAATTATTAACGAGAGTGTAAATTAATTATAACTGAAGACATTAAAAATAATGATAAAAGTATATTTGAGAATCAAATTAATATTTGAAAATAAAATTTTTAAATAAACATATATTATAATTCGAGTTAACTACACAAACTTAGCTCTAAACTCTACGAATTTTTAATGAAATTTTCAAGTTTCGCTTTAAATATTAAGCGATTATTTAACATAAATATTATAGAATAAATTATTAAATAAATCTTGTGTTTCTTTTTCTTTAATGACAAGTTTCTCCGAAGTAAAACTTTGATATAAAGCAGCAATTTGCCATATATATAGCCTATATGACACCAATATGGCTTACAGATTTGTTGCCAGTTAGCTTTAAAATTTACGTTAAAATATATAAATATACTGCAAGATATAACACGTGGAAACATGTAAGAGCATCTGGCTTTTATTTCTTTGTTGACATGATCAGTTGCTAACTGAGAGTCGTGCCATATTGATCGAGAAATAGTCAACGGTTTGCAATGTCATCTGACATGTGTATTGGCATTGGGGAGAATATTATCCCGAATGTTCTCTCTATCTTGACTCGAATATGATCTCCTCTATTGAAATATAGATCTACTATTTGCAAGGACCTTCGAGTGCCTTTTATTGAGCAAAGGAATGGCAACCACATATCTAATCTCCTTCGCATCTCACAATACATAAGTTACTACTCGTGTAAAACTATTTTATCGCATCTTTATGCAGGGTTCAACGTACTTTTTAACCATTTACATGTGACTTATGAATAAGAATGCGGGAAATTTCAGTGAAATTGAGTTTACAATATTTTCTACTCCATACTTTACATTACAAAACATGATTTATGTGAATTATATCTATCATAGCAACTAAGTTTGCTGGCCTGTGTAATGTATATACGGCGATATGTATACGTAAGTCTTCATACATGTGAAAGTATTTTATTCGTCGATTTAATTATTAAAGAATTGTTTAGATTAGTGGCTCCAGCAAATAAATAAATAATGTAAACAAACTAACGCCATCTGATGACATTAAAATGTAAGCATTATATAATTTAAAATACAATTTTAAATAATTTTAAGGTACTGTATTTATCGATATATAACAGAGGAAAAATATGGCGTTGGGTCAAAAAAATGACCTTTTTCCTCAATATTTTTACAATTTTATGACTCAGGTGGCCTTAAAACGTCGATAAATGCAGAGTAATTCGCGGGTTTTTCCATACGTATGAATGCTATTGTGTGGGGAGGACGATTTTGTTCACCCACTTTGAAGCTTAATAACTCCTGTGTTTTTTATTGAGAATTTCTGAAATTTTGCAGGGAGGTTTGTATATAAGAGAGATTAATGCTGTTAAATTTTGGTGGTTAAAGGTCGAGGGGATGGGGAGATAAAGGGGATCGCGTGTCGTATCTCCAGGAGAGTAGGACGTAATGACGATTTAAAACCAATCCACACTTTGAAAATTAAGCTTTTTGACATTTTATAATAATTAAAAATAAAAAAAGTTTTAAAAATAAAATATCATAACAGATGGCTCTACACGCAATTTTAAATGCTGCCGGAAAAGTTAAGAAACTCGTTGCTGGATTTTTCAATCTGTTTCGACGATGTCAATAACGTCGAAGATTAAATCTTGTCAATACATATTTGTAATATATATATATATATATATATTCAAAAAGACTCCTGCTTACGATAGAGAGAATAATATTAATTTATGCAAAATGAATTTGCATGAGAAGGACCATAAATAAAATTCCTTTTTAAACTTAATTAGTGGAACAAACTCTTCGAATTTGCTATTTATACGAGCGTGCAATAATGTTATGTTAACGCGTTATGAAGTGGAAATATTTATTTAAATTTTCAAATTACTTCGATGTTTTTTAAAAATGAATGTTTAAAATTCGATTAATTAAATGAAACATTGCAAGAGAAAATATTTTATATTAAAATTGCGAATTGTTTAAGTAAACAAAACGAAAGTTTGCTGATGTAAGTTGATTTCTATTAAATATTTGTAGCGCTTTATGTTTAGAAAAAGGTTAAAGGTCGAGGGATATTATTCTTTGACCTTTAACCTATATCATGTTTAAACTTTTAACAGTTTAATTTAATATTTTTAGATAAATTTATGTAAAGTTAGTTATAAATCTGAATATCTANCCGTTCACAGCCCGGCACACGTATTTGTAAAATCTAAGTGACTCGTACAACATGGAATTCATATAAAACGGAATAATCAACAGTGTTATAGGTGGGGTCAACTGTATTACTTATGTATAGGTATAAAGGAATTGTAAAAGTATATGGGGAGCCTCAGTTGGGCCACCCTGATTAAAATTTACAAGTTTGGGAGGGTGGGTATGCAGGTAATCGTTACGAGTTACAAGAGGTAGAATTGTTTACGAAAACATTACTTACAAACTGTAAAATATTTCGGTACATAAAAATTGCTTGTGATATAATTCTAAAAGTAAAATTAATAGGGCAATAGTCTGGGGCTGTAATGCAAATGTGAGTCAGATGCGCGTTATCCTATAGGCGAAAAGAGCAATAGCCTGGAGCTCCTACCAACAGGGGCCCAAACCAATCTTATATAAGAAAATATTTTTCCCCAAAAATTCACCCGAAAAAAATGTCTGAAGTCAATACTGTAAGTAAAGCCTCCTAATTCAAATACATCTAGGTCCCATGAAGCTATAACGCTCCACTAATGTGGGTAGGATTGGAGTTAAAAAGTATAAAAGTAGTTACTTTACTAACGATTTCTTCCTATATTATTAATATTAAATAATTTTTATGCTATGTATATTCATGTATTGAATATGCCGAATTAATACGTTTTTTATTGATTACATAGTATTTATGTGCATTACAAACAATATTGACTTTTCCTGTACAGAAAACTGTGTAAAATAATAATTTCGAATTAATAATTCATTGAAATGAAATCAAATTTTAAAAACTAAAAATCGCACATAATAAAATATAATACAAAGAATAAGTGTCTTGGAAACGTATTTATGTGTTTCCAAAAGTAATTTGCATTGCAGGAAAAAAATCCAGTATCGAGTTGCTTAACTTTGCCCGCAACATTTGGTGAGGACTTAATAGGGGATGGAATCGGAGAGGGAAGGAGGTGTCGAGATCTTATACTAGCCTATATTTTCCGCAGGATCCTTTAACTGAAATTATATGTGAAATGTCACGCTTTATAACATATAAATACATAATTTTAATATAATATATATGTAAGAATATATATAGAAAATCTCATTTCATTTGAAAAATACGTAGTTACTACATTTCGGGTGTGGTTTATCATATAATTTTTGTAATAGAGTCATAAATGATACCAAAAGATATGCTTTTTGTTTGTTTGTATACGGCAACGTGACACTGCAGAGCGAGATGCCATTCAAGAAGGACTTTCTAAGGGAAACTGGCCCCTATTTAGGTATTACAAAACCCGGAAGACTCCACGTGGCCAGCCCATTGGAGAGGTACGAATCTACGTCCACGAGTTTAGTGGTTTTATTTACTTGGCCACTGTTGGGCACATGCTTTTTGTATTTTCAATTAGTTAATTTTCAGTTATGAGTCAATTTAAAAAATTATTATTGAAAAGTAAAAGTTATAACGAAATAAATAGGTTGGGCCCCCTCCCATATCGTCCATCGTGGGCCTGGCCCAACCCACGATGGACACGATAAAAGACCCTTTAATGTCAACAGGAGAGAAAAAGTAAAAGAAATTATGCCTATTAAATTAGAAAGATTCGAACCTGGACCCTTAATACTAGTANAATCAAATTAATATTTGAAAATAAAATTTTTAAATAAACATATATTATAATTCGAGTTAACTACACAAACTTAGCTCTAAACTCTACGAATTTTTAATGAAATTTTCAAGTTTCGCTTTAAATATTAAGCGATTATTTAACATAAATATTATAGAATAAATTATTAAATAAATCTTGTGTTTCTTTTTCTTTAATGACAAGTTTCTCCGAAGTAAAACTTTGATATAAAGCAGCAATTTGCCATATATATAGCCTATATGACACCAATATGGCTTACAGATTTGTTGCCAGTTAGCTTTAAAATTTACGTTAAAATATATAAATATACTGCAAGATATAACACGTGGAAACATGTAAGAGCATCTGGCTTTTATTTCTTTGTTGACATGATCAGTTGCTAACTGAGAGTCGTGCCATATTGATCGAGAAATAGTCAACGGTTTGCAATGTCATCTGACATGTGTATTGGCATTGGGGAGAATATTATCCCGAATGTTCTCTCTATCTTGACTCGAATATGATCTCCTCTATTGAAATATAGATCTACTATTTGCAAGGACCTTCGAGTGCCTTTTATTGAGCAAAGGAATGGCAACCACATATCTAATCTCCTTCGCATCTCACAATACATAAGTTACTACTCGTGTAAAACTATTTTATCGCATCTTTATGCAGGGTTCAACGTACTTTTTAACCATTTACATGTGACTTATGAATAAGAATGCGGGAAATTTCAGTGAAATTGAGTTTACAATATTTTCTACTCCATACTTTACATTACAAAACATGATTTATGTGAATTATATCTATCATAGCAACTAAGTTTGCTGGCCTGTGTAATGTATATACGGCGATATGTATACGTAAGTCTTCATACATGTGAAAGTATTTTATTCGTCGATTTAATTATTAAAGAATTGTTTAGATTAGTGGCTCCAGCAAATAAATAAATAATGTAAACAAACTAACGCCATCTGATGACATTAAAATGTAAGCATTATATAATTTAAAATACAATTTTAAATAATTTTAAGGTACTGTATTTATCGATATATAACAGAGGAAAAATATGGCGTTGGGTCAAAAAAATGACCTTTTTCCTCAATATTTTTACAATTTTATGACTCAGGTGGCCTTAAAACGTCGATAAATGCAGAGTAATTCGCGGGTTTTTCCATACGTATGAATGCTATTGTGTGGGGAGGACGATTTTGTTCACCCACTTTGAAGCTTAATAACTCCTGTGTTTTTTATTGAGAATTTCTGAAATTTTGCAGGGAGGTTTGTATATAAGAGAGATTAATGCTGTTAAATTTTGGTGGTTAAAGGTCGAGGGGATGGGGAGATAAAGGGGATCGCGTGTCGTATCTCCAGGAGAGTAGGACGTAATGACGATTTAAAACCAATCCACACTTTGAAAATTAAGCTTTTTGACATTTTATAATAATTAAAAATAAAAAAAGTTTTAAAAATAAAATATCATAACAGATGGCTCTACACGCAATTTTAAATGCTGCCGGAAAAGTTAAGAAACTCGTTGCTGGATTTTTCAATCTGTTTCGACGATGTCAATAACGTCGAAGATTAAATCTTGTCAATACATATTTGTAATATATATATATATATATATATTCAAAAAGACTCCTGCTTACGATAGAGAGAATAATATTAATTTATGCAAAATGAATTTGCATGAGAAGGACCATAAATAAAATTCCTTTTTAAACTTAATTAGTGGAACAAACTCTTCGAATTTGCTATTTATACGAGCGTGCAATAATGTTATGTTAACGCGTTATGAAGTGGAAATATTTATTTAAATTTTCAAATTACTTCGATGTTTTTTAAAAATGAATGTTTAAAATTCGATTAATTAAATGAAACATTGCAAGAGAAAATATTTTATATTAAAATTGCGAATTGTTTAAGTAAACAAAACGAAAGTTTGCTGATGTAAGTTGATTTCTATTAAATATTTGTAGCGCTTTATGTTTAGAAAAAGGTTAAAGGTCGAGGGATATTATTCTTTGACCTTTAACCTATATCATGTTTAAACTTTTAACAGTTTAATTTAATATTTTTAGATAAATTTATGTAAAGTTAGTTATAAATCTGAATATCTATAGAATATTTTATAAATTAAAAGCAAATAAAGAATATTTTAAGGAATATTTAATCTACGCTTAAACTTTTAACATATTCAGATACAATTTAAACATAGTTTACTAAAAGTTCTAATTAGTAAACTAAATTAAAATACGAGTAGAGAAGAGGAAACAATTATAAATATTTATTTTGATATTAGTTTCCGTCGTTTATAATTTAAAAAATTAAAAATAAACTCTCTTTATAACTTATTTATAGTGGAGTTGAATAGTTTAACTATTCAACTATTAATCAGTCAACAATTATTCAACAATTAATCTAATTCGAATGTTTAGAATAGTTGAAAACTTAAACTGAACTGCTCGAGTATTCTAAGTATTTTTGAATTAAACGAAAAATAGTTTTAAATCTCCGATTCAATTTTAATGTAGATTTATTTATTTATTTATTTTTTAATAACGGCTTCTTACGACGAATTTAAATTCAATATTTATGAAATACAACCTGTAGATTTATAAGAACCCGTTGAAAATTCTTGGAAATATGTTGCATAAGTTAGATAAATACTTTCTTGGAGCGGTAGTAGGGTTTTAAATAGGAAAGATAGGGCAGTACTACAGTTAAGAGGATTAGATATCGATCTTTTAAAGCAGACTTCAGTCAGTTTCAATGTTTTGAAATTGCCTCATAACTGACAAATCACATTTCAATTCATTATTTAGTACAACTTATGGGTGGTTCCTTGAAGAATTTCCATTTAAAAGAATCTATACTCTATAATGAAGCGTGTTTTAAAAGTTTTAAGACCGCTTATTAAGGCCATCTTCTTTTAATTAGTCGATTTAATTTCGAATATTTGAAATTTAAATTTTTAATAAGCTTAAAAATCTATTCTTAAAATGAGAGTAGTCGGAAATTGGGGGAAGGAGAATATTTAATATATTCGTCAAAGAAATTAACGAGGAAAGTTAATATTTAATAAAATTTTCACTTACCTAAAGTGATTTATAATTAAAAGTTGTTGGATTAGAAACGGTGACAACTATTTGATTGTATTAACTTGGATGTTTGGTTCTAATAGTTCATACAACGGATAATACAAGAGAAGTACTACCCTTGGGATGGCCACTGACGTTCATCTTGAAGTACATAGTTCTAGATGGGGTTTGACGTCCAGATCGATCTCACGGGGCTAATTGGGAGAGTACGAATGGGATTGTTGCTTGGAGCAGGAAAAGTTACCTTCTCGTGATGACAAGTATTCTATGGCCATCCTTTTGTCTGCGTTAACTCTTTCGCATCACCATTATAGAGTTTCTTTTAAGAGGCACAGAAAAAATTAAATTCTTTATTTTAAATTAGTAACAAACACATGAAATGATTTGAATTCCCTGATTGCCAGTAATCTTCTATTTCTCACAATGGATTAGTTGAATGTATAAAAATTTAATGCCTTAATTTTTATATTTTATGGAAATATATAAGCCTATAAGATTAATTTCTTAATAGATTACAGGATTTATTGCAAATAATTCCGCTCCAGACGGGTGTTGCTAGATAATATAATAATCGAATCATGTTTGGAAGATATTATTTAATATTTCAGAGCAGTTTGATGGTAAAAATGGATTATGATGTTGCCATTCCTAATTTAAATGATATTTTTCCAGTTTAAAATATTTTAAATTAATATTGTGTTGTAACAAAGCTGTAATATTAAAAATATAATCCATGCTTGATGCTTCTGTTAAATGCCTATTTGAGATGATGTATGAAGGGATGTTTACTTATATTTCTTTCTCTGATATTTCAAAATATAAATAAAAAGCTTATAATTTCTGCAAAACAAATAGCACTAGCATATTAATGTATGTTGGCCTGTAAGGCAGCTTCCCCTCGGCAGTGTGGATGATAAATTTGAAATGAGGATGATGCATATATTTTGTATGTATGACTATTTTTAGGTGTATATTAAATACGCTTTGTAGGTGACGAAGAATAATAATTATTTAATTGAAGAAACAATTCATTAGGCAAATTTTAAATCTAAATGGTAACATCTTAACTGTTACGTTTAGCATCCCATATACTAAATATAGAGGATTGTAGAAGCATATCCTAAATATATAACTCTAGAATAATTTTGAAAGAATGTTTTATAAGGCAAACATCTATTCAAATTATCCTACAACACTGTATATCAAACTATCAGTGAATAAGTAATAAAATTTTATATTTTCTCTGTTTGTTTCAGAAGGGGGATATGCCTGCATGGTGCCATTTCTCTTTGCCCTCATAAAAACGAAGATCAAGTCATAATTCGGAATCCCCACTTACTTATCAGCGTGTGGTCACATCCAGCATATTCATATAATGCACCATATCCTAGTGAACTAGAGATGTTTATCACAATAAAGCACCCCAAATACGCTTATATTTTACAAAACTACTTATGTACGGAGTACACGTAACCCTTTAGATATAAAATAAATCTCCTTTTCATTACTTACACGAGTATTTTCTATTATTATTTTTTTGACTTATTTAGCTGTAAATTTTATGTTAATTACTTACATTATTAACTGGATATGTAAGTAATCATTACTTAATTTAGTTTATTCGTAACGCATTTATTCCTCATCCAGTTACGAACTGAATAATGTCACTTTCAATATCTGTTCTGCTCAGATTAATACAGAAAAGAATATTTTTTTTAAAAGAAAGTCATTATTTTTAAAGTAATTATGTGTCATTCCTCGTTACATTTGGGACGTATAAATTTTAATATTATTAAAAAACGAAGTTTTTCTCCTGTTTTTGAGTAAGATATTATTCGATTTTCTCAGCATCTTGCTCCAACATCCAGTAATTGAAGCCAAAGAAGATGCGGAGCACACAATATTCAATTTTGATACTTTTCTCTCTCCTTTTAGTTATTATCCAAGCTAATATTAGTTATTCTTAATATTAAATCAATCAAAATTACAGCAATGCCGTTGATAAGGAGAAAATAATAATGTTTATAAGTTTATTAAATAGAAAAATTAGTTTCCTAGTTAAATTAAATAGAAGTTAGGCAAATTCTTGTAGTTATAAAAGAAGAATTTTACACTTAGTTTATATAAGTTAACCCGAAATTGCTTGTTAATAAATAATTAACGACACGTATATTTATTATTTATAATTAATTTTTCGCTGTTTAAATATAATAATTAAAAAAAGAAATTTTTGTGAAATTTAAATCATTTCGTTCTTCGTCTACAATTTAAAAAAAAAAGGAAGATTTATGAAAATCCTTTTTATACGCACAGATGAATAATTTTATGTAAGATATCAACGTATGAATCTAGTGTTAAAATTTGTAAATTTTTCATTATAATGGTAGAAAATCTTTAATTTTAGTAATTATCCTATAATAAATCAAAAGTCTGAAGAAAAGATAAGCTGTAATTATCTCCAAACTGAGACAGTGCAGATTATAAAAGTGCAAAAGATTCAAAGAGAAAGGAAGATGAGATCATGCATTTTGAACGAGTGTAACGTAAAAAAATGGAAGAAAGAGCAAGATTAAATTCAAGATTTTCGTTACAATATCAGAAAAAAGGTCTTCGTTCTACGAAAATTTTTATTATATATTTTTCTGACTCGTATCAACTCCATTTTTATAATTAAATTAACCATTTCTTTATCATTATAATCTTAAAATATTTGATAATTTACGTAAACGGTTAATTTTCTTATTAAATTGTTTGTAGAATAATTTCTTCCCTTCTTCTCACATTCTACTTCTCTACACGAATCTTTTTACTTCGTTTACTGTAACGACACGAATCACGTCACCCATATCCTACTTACACAATAGACATTTTCCTTTCCCTCCGCCTCTGCATCTTTGACTATTACCCCCAATTCTCTTCTAAAATTTTTATTATACATATCGGTAATTTCGTCTAAACGCATTTCCACTCGATTCTTTTTCCCAATTTTTTTTTGAGGTGCACAAAAGTTTTTGAGAGCAAGTCGTTTTAACTTAGCAATCGCCGTATAATGCGCAACCTTTTCCAATTTCGTATGCAAATTCGATTCGAAATCTTCTCGGAGAATCGTCTAAGTTGCCGAAAACATTTTATTTGTAATTGTTAGACGAATTTATAGCTTCAGAAACTCGTACAAATAAGACCAGAGACCATAAATGGAGGGTTCCCAGTCAGAGGTGTTACTTCCGTTGTTTCGCCTACGTCACCATGGCAACCTCCGAGTGGGCAGGAAATTCAGCTAATAATGTTATTGTACTTGCAAAGTTGTCTCGATTTGTCTGAACAGACAGCAGCAGTCTCCACTCTTAGTTTGTTATTTACATTCTTCTCTTATTCGTTCCTTTTTTTTTATTTTCACTACAATCTCCTCCTGTAGCGAGTCTTCTTCCCTCTTTTTTTATAAACTAATTACACGAATTTGCAGTAAACGTACGTTAGATTAACTTGTCTAGTAAAGCTATTCAATAATCCAATGATAAATCATTGAATAATTATCTCGAATAATTGCGAACGGGTCGGAATATATCTGATGAATAGCCTATAGTTATTGCTAAATCCCATTTACTATAAATGGAACTGGTAGGCTATGGAGTTAATTAATGATTAGATATTATATAAATGAATTTTTTTTCTTCTTCTTCTTAATTGTCATTAAGTTAAGTAGCGCATTATAAGGTTAAACAGTAAGCTTAACGGGAAGAAATTGAGAAAAAGTGAAGATTTAAGTGAAGAGGGAGTGGATAATAACGATGATAATAATACAGTTTGAAGCACAGATATTTCTAGGAGACAGAAGGTCGCCCCTGTAGCATATAAACAATTCCTAATTCGTATTCTTATCACATTGCAAAGGCAATCTTTGTTTCTTGAACAAATCGAGGATTCGGTTGTTCGTTCTCCATCACATTGTCAAACGAACGGGGGCCTTGTCAAAGTTTATGGGTAGAATGGCACAAAGGGTCACAAATAATGGAATGCCTGCTCAGTCAGATGTCACTTCACTGTGACTCGGTATCAGTCACTTTTACTGAGGGGAGAGTATCGTGCTGTTTTACATTTAGACAATGCTGCGGGCTTTACCCACTCCGTAAAGTAATTGCTATCCACAAGAAAAATTTATCTACTTGTATTAATAATATCTGTGCAGAGAAGTATGCTTAATACCTTTCTTAGCACCTTAATACCCGGCTTCCAACTTCATAGTTCCTTCCTACTACCATTGAATGGAAGGTGTTAACGGAATTTATGAGATAGTATATAAGGTGGGTAGCATTATTAATAAAACAGGAAATTGTTTTATTAAATAATTCCGTGAATACATTTTGAATTCCTTTAGAACGATGTACTACCGCTTTAAATTGCTTGTTGTACGAGAATTTTTTATTCTTTGCGGAATTACCCATGAGAACGAGTGACATTGGTGAATAATGATGTACGCTATTCTTGCACATCTATCGGCTCCGTAGCTGATGTAAATATTTGGAATATTTACCAAATTCCTACGTTTTTCTTACTTTGATCTAAGAAATATTTGAAAATTGATTCTTTTTTTCTGATTAATTAACCAATTTCTGTATAAAAGTTAAGTTATCTAACGATTTTCTATGAATATTTTCTCGATCGATGGACACGTTTCTCTTTTTATAAAACAGCACGGCTCTTATATCAAAGTGGAAAAGGTATATTCGAGAATAAAATATTTATGTGTAAATGTTCTATTTTTTGAATATATCTTTCCCAATTTAAATATACTTTTTCCCATTTTATTCTCGCCATTTTCCTTTATTTTTTATGTATTTATCTCAATCAGAGTGTATCGATTTTCGAACTGTTAAGTATATCAAATGGATTCTTAATCCTATTTGAAGAAGGACCATGGTCCTTTGTGAAAATGAATGTTGTACGATCGAATAAGCTCCAAAAGATGTTTTCTATAGACCGAAGCTAAACTGATAACACAATATTTATATAGGAACGTATTTTACAAGACAGAGATTTTTATCTTTCATCATCATTTAGTCGATGTTATCAGATTGAATTTTAGTGATTTAGTCGTCTCCTTTCTCATACGTTATAAAAGATATTATAAATCAAATATCGTAGATTAAAAATAACCCGGTGGGAAGCTTATTATTTGCATTTTTGCTTAGCATATTTGCTGTAGAATCCATCATTATCCATTAAGATCGAAGATAGAATTGACTCGAATTTAAATATTTAAATGGGGGTTCTCGTAACGAAATTTAATTATAATATAAAATTATAATAATTTAACAACCAAATAATAGAAAAATTTGATAATTTTATGCATAAAATTACTCATAATGTGCATTATTAAGAGTTCAATCATTAAATAGTAAGCACCCCTTTGTATAAGTAATTAATCTTTATAAAAACCAACAGGAAAAAAAAATTAGCAGATTTAAGGCATTTATTATTTGATTCATTCCCTTATTTTTCCAAAGTGCATTACTTCAGTCTTTAATAAGAGAAGATGCAGAGTAAGATATTGTCTTTATTGCCTCTTCCAAGAAATCTAACATTAGCTTGATTATTATAAGTTATTAATGTACACAAGCAACTAAGAAAAAAAAATGAAATAAAATAATGGAATAAATATTTCAATATTTTATGGCCTATTTACTAAATGTTAATATGCACTCTCCTCTTTCTAGCAATTAAAGATACAAGTAAACTCGATATAAAAGTCTTAAATAATTTAATTTACATAATTACTAATTCTTAAATACATTAAAAATAGTTAAAGTTTAATAATTAATATAAAAATAAGAAAATTTCTGACTCTTTTTTTAAAACAAAATTATTAATGGACTTAATTAAAATTTAACGTGAAAAATGTTTTAAAAATGTAAATTTTTTCCTTTTTTTAATTAATAGTTTATTTATTAAATTAAAACTATATTTATAAATTATAAGAAAAATGAATAAACTGACTTTTTAACGACAATTTTCATTAATTTTTATAAAAGAAAATGAATTTTTAATTTAAAAAAAACGTAATTAATATTCTTATTCATTTAAAAATTGAATTTAATCCGGGTCAAACATATTTTAATTTATAAATCATTAAATATTAGGCATAAAATTTGTCGTTGATAATCCTTTTAACTAAGGAAAAGTTATTCTAGAATATATTTTACATTTCCACTAATAATAAATTTAGAAAAGTGAGAGATTTAAGAAGTGATGCTGAAGAGAAGTATTGCAGGGAAGCTTAACATCACGCAATTAAAATTCTTTAACGATTCAAAAATTTAATAAAATGAAATTACTCATTTATAACTCGATTCGTCGATGTCAAAAATTACAAAACAAGCTAGAAAATAATATAAAAATTACAAATTATCGTTAACATTAGCAATATTGTTAATTACTTGCACTGTCTTCATAAATTCTGATTTATAGATTTTTCCAATCCAAAATTGGAAATGATGTGGCCTTAGAATCTTTTAGATTATTTAAAGATAAAGTCTAACGATGTAAAACTCGATAATTTACATGATAATCCATTTCATTTTTTTATGCGTTGAAAAATATATGGATAATATGGAAATAAAATGGACCTGTACTGATCTTTAGACCTTGCTCTTGCAAAAAATAAGAAGAAAAATAAAGAAAATAACGCGTTATAATGTTATTTTATAATATTTTAGACTTTAAAAATATTATCTACGTATATAAAAACAGAATGTCTGCCTGTTCTCTACCGCTGTAAACATTTACCGATCTGCACCAAATTTTTCACAGCTACCATTAAACCTCAACACTTTTTCTTCCCCTTATTTCATCCCCTTTTTAATTCTTAAACCTTCTGCACCGAACTTTCAAATTTACTCCCTAGGAACCACGCAGAAAATATGAACAACCCCCTTGACAAATATGATAAATGTAACAATGGTAAACTAAAAGAACCAAACTTTTAATATAATTTTCATCTTAATCTTTTCTCTTATTACTTTTTATTTGGGTATAATGCAGTGGTGCTTTACAGCTTCACGAGGCCTAAGAAAATTTGAATTAGAAGGCCCCAGGTACTGTGTACAGTGTTGACTTCAGACATTTATCTTTAGAGCAATTTCTTTTTTGGAAAAATATTTCTTATAAAAGATTGTTTTGGGATAGGGCCCCCAAGCAATTGCCCTTTTTAAATAGAATTTTTAAATGAAAATAGAGGAAAATTCATTTAAACTAGAGCAATTCTATTCTTTAGTTAAGGAATTCAGTGTGATAGCGAATCAATGGAATTCCCAAATTACATTTCTATGCTGTTGTTAAGCATCTAATTTTTGTCTGTTAACTAAACTATTAAATAAAATTTATTTTATCGATCGTCAACACTTTCAACAATTAAATTTTGCATAAAATTTCCAACTCTTTGTTATTTTTCCGATATTTTTCATAAAAATACCTGTAAAGTTGTCATTTTTTTAAATATAAATTACCTTCAATATTAAAGCAATTTCTTTATTTTGAAAAAAAAAATAAAGGGGAAGAGGAAGAGTAGAGTTAGAAATAGGGCGTTTATACGATAAAAGATAGGTTGTTGCATAATAAAATATATAATGAAGGAAGATCCAATCATAAAAGAGATTGTGAAGCAGCTTCCTTAACCATAAAACTTTCATTTTTATCATTAACGATCTCGGAAAAGTTAAATCTTTTAATCTCTTCACTCCACGCATCGAATTGCCATCTTTGTATAAAATCATTTCGAAGCTTACAGTTTACAAATACTTAGGACTTCTATCCTTTAAAACCAACACTCATGGGAACCTTCATGCTAAATACAGAGGTTGAAAGAGCTGATCCAATAGATATTACACTAAGTGACTGGTACTCGTCCAATAGATAACGAACTATCTCCACTTCTGTACTGAAATTAAGTCCGGTTTAATCCCACCAAAGTCGAATTAATCAATTGAATCAGAGCATTCAAAGTTTACTTAGGAGAAATATTGATTTTTGTCAAACCTCTTCAATTAATAGTTATATATATATACATACACACGCGAACACATACACACACACACACACAGGAAATTATCGATCCAACCTTTTTAAAAGATAAAAATCTTATAAATTTCTTTCTTCCTCACTCTATAAAAATTCAAGAATAAATTCTAAATGACATTTTTAGTAATTGGAATAATTCTTACACTTAAAAAAAAAAAAAGATTTCTTATTTGGTTAATGGTTCTAAAATATCTTGTCGACTTTTCTCCATTTTATGAATAATTAATTTGGAAGTAAAAATTTGCTTCGGTCTCTTCAGAAAAACCGCCATTTTCGAAATGAAAGGGGATGAAATTTTATTTTATTTATATATATATTTTTTTATTTTCGATTTAAATTAGAATATGTAGAAGATGTGCTCTAGGGTTCAATTTAATTCACGGGAACAATCAACTTGTGCTTAATGGGGATGCGAATTTACTTGCCTGGCAACTAGCACTTGTCATCAATTCATTGTATCCCCAAACCTAACTCGATATTCGCTACAAAGTCAGAGTTTTAATTGAACGGAATGGAAAACAAACACGAGGAAAGGCTTTGTAAGCAAACGAAGATAATTCTTTCCTTACTAATTTCCAGTCATTAGTTACATAAGAACAAAGGAGGGTCAACTTTGATTGGGTGCAGTTATCACTGTATAGACCTGGTTTACATTAGATTCTGATGTATGCAAAGATTTAATTAAATTTGTTTTGTCCAAAGCTAGTTTGTTTTCTACTACAAATGCGATTATGCTATACCCTGTCTTGTCTCAGTATGGTCATTGCCTTAGCCAATTCCAATTTTATGTACTTATAAATTAGTTAAATTGGTCGAACATTCCACTATAAATAATAAATAACATGCTATTTTAATCGAATTAGCGGAATATTCTTTAATATTTTTTCATCTTTTAAGCTATTAATTTGAATTTTTTTCTATGTATTAAATTGAATTCTTTCCTAACAATTGCATTACAAAACTTTGTATGAAAGAGTTTATAAATGTCATTGATTTTGTTGAAAGGAAACAACCTTTTTTTTTTATGTTATGTTATTGTAAAGTTGCTGCATGTGTTTATTTAAGATATATAAAACTTGCGAGTTTATCGAGTAAAGAATCTCTTAGTTTCTCTTCCTTGTAACATAAGCAACCGTTGACACTTGTCTATCTCTAGTTGTAGAATTTGTAACAAAGTAACATATCCTCGATACTGACACGAAATCAACAATGTTAAGACTAGCTCATCCATCACTCCATGCAGTCACATAGCTTTCCATCCCATCCATCATACTCGCTCCATCAGTACCAATGATGCTAACATAGGTTCTATAAATGGATACAGAGGCATACTACTCGCTTGTCTTTTATGTTAACTCTTCCAGATGGCGCCACTCGTCACCGAGAGCATAACATAATGCGTTATTATCACATCAGAAAAGTTTAAAATTTCGGCCAATTTAAGCGAATATCTTCCATATTTTGGTACGTTTGCCAGATAAAACCCTCTGCCATTAAAATGTTAAATTGTTACAGAATTTGTGTAAAAAGCGTGCATTTTTTATACCCGTTTTCGCATATATAAACGTAGATTCTGGCGGATAAAAAGCGTTTAATGTGTTTATTTAATAACTAAAATTAGATCAGACACATTAAAAAATATAATCATTTGGTGTGGTGTTTAATAATAGAACATTTGGCAATTATCTTAGATGATATACAAGCGTGGAAACAACAGCACTTTCCAATTTGTGAATACTCTATGTTCATTTTTCAATTTGCCTCTTTATGACATCCATTTGGGGACTGATGCAGGCATTCTACAGCATTTACTGTCTCCTAATGTCTTCTTATAATGGAAACGGATGCGACTCCTAACACACAACGGACACCCCGGACAGAAGCAGCCTAATAGCATGCATTACTTACAGTGTAAGGTACTTCTCAGGTGCTGAACCATAATATACACAAGAAGACGTATGCCTTTTAGGAGCAGGTCATGCATCGGTCATGTCTTCCTTTGACAAAATACGGCTATTTATTTGCAATAAAACATAATCAACTCCGTGATAGAAGGGAGGGTTTTTCGCCCATTCAAATCGCGTGTACGTTCCAATTCAATTAGGGAATTAGACGAAACGTACTATACGAATTAGGGAATTTTTCTGGTGTTTCTACAATAGATTTGAATTTCGTAATTTGTTTGCAGTGTTCGGTAATTTTAATTTTGCAAACTTTTCTCTCCGCACGTAACAACTTTAATGAATGTCCCATCTCATGAAATCACCTCATGCAATTAAACAACAGCTAGCAATATAAACCAGCCGTTAACAGCACGTGCGTAGTGGGTGACGCATAACGGGACTGCTGCACCATAACCCAGTGGCACCCACATAAACACCGAGGGTGTTCCAACGTACATTTCCATATGGAACACTGCGGTAGGTAACATCTAAACTTCAATAAATCATAAATCAGACACATTTTTGACATTTAAGGGATCTGCACCATTAGCTATAAACCTGACATACCTAATCCATCAATCAGTTGTTGTGTGTCAGGTCTCTGAATCAGGTGACATCCCGGGCCAAAACCTAAATGCCATATATCACTAGCCTTTTCCAATATAGTCTATCGGCGACAACACTTCCTCCGATATTAGGTACTGTCAGCGACTGGTCAGTTTCTTGGCAATGACTCAACTGTGTCACCTCATACTAGTGACACACACACATACTGGTTGGAAGTCCTCCGACACGTCATCACTATAGGCAGGATCAAGTGATTCTGTAGGCGATTATATTAATGGCTAAGTTTTTTTTTTATTGACACCCTCGACGTTAGCCATTCTATAAATTTACAGGGTGCATCTTTAGATTTAGCCCAAATATATATACTTGTATATATATATGACTTAACGAGAATAAGTTAATACGAAAAAAAAGGCCCCTGTAATAGAAGTACTACCCATAAATCTTCATCACTTTTTCCCGTTTGGTTTTACCGGTGGCTGTGAAATTGGAACCTCCTAGAGGAATTCCTTGCCTCACTAGGAATGTAATTGGTGAGAAAAAAGCTAAGACTTCAGTCCATTGCTCGTGTGAACAACACAGGCAAATAATCAATACACTACCTATGATTGTTACTCGTGTTAGCATCACATACACTCCCTGTCTTTACTTAACGACGCGTATTTTGTAATGAGGTACATTACTTCCGTTTTAATTGTCTAACAATAACACTAAACGTAAATTAATAGAAAAATTGACGTACATCTTCGCTACTGATAAAAATTTAAATATTGGAATTATTTTTACTCACATTTCTCTTTATCTCTAAGTGTTTTCCTTACTTTCATATGAGAATATTTTCAGAAAATATATTTATATATTTCTCTCTCTCTCTCTCCTCTCTCTCTTGTTATCATAATTACAAACAATAATGATTTTTTCTTGTTTAAAAATTGTTTAAAATCTTACAAACAAATTAAATTTTCTAAAATCAAATTTCTCTGGAAGAATTTTAAAAATTATTCTTAAAATTTAGTTTCGGAAAAAATAATTATAGTAATTTGAAGTTCCGGAGATAGGAACATCAAAGATTGGACACCGAATACAGACTTATCTGATGAAAAATCTAATCGAATTTTCTGCTATTTTTTCCTTTTTTTTTAGTTTGAGTTTTTTTTCTCAGGGTCGTTATCCAAGAGAACAGGTTGCGTCGCAGATGATCACCGAAGATAAACTCGAGAAAGTAAATTTGACGCTTGACTGAAGCGTGTTATTAAAAGGAAGACAATGAATAGCGTTAAATTCCTGGATGCTACAACATTCTCCTTCAGCTATATAATATTATTGTTATATTTGCAGACGTGAGTTGTGTGGTAATCTGCATCCATCGATGCTGCGACATCTCTCCTGCTCATGACTAATTTTAAATAGCAGGACATCCGCTTACTCACCCTTCACCTGTTTATCCCCTTATTTAATGTCTAGCTATTATTTTTATTGATTTACGATCTTAATTCTTGTTTGTCAACCTAAGTATTATACATTAGTATTAATTAGTTAGTAAATCTCTTGGAGTATTTTCTTAGGAAGATTTAAGTTTGCTCTTATTTAAAAAAAAAGAGAGATAATTAAATTGGCACGCGTTAGTTACTTTTTTTTTAAAATAAGTCTTAATACTTTAGTTACTTAATAAAACGAATATGAAATTTGAGGTAATGCGTGACGTACAATTATTGACATTAATAATTTTACTAATGCAACGTCACAATTTGGTTACTTATTGCAAACTTCAATTATCTCGCCGTTATCTAAACTTGTGACAAATTCGGCTCATAAATTTCAATTGAGACATAAAGAGACTTTAAAACTTGATACAAACATTTTCCAAAGTCATTTGGGAGAGGCTTAATATCCCAAGATATAGTAGAAAGCAGAACAAAAGAGATCATAAGACGAATTAATAACAGCTATAAGCAAGACGTACTCGAAACACTAAAACACTAATATTGGCAATGCTATCAATTCATTTTGCTATTTCTCTAGAAATCAGTCCCCATAACATAACAGCTCATTAAGTCATTTGCCATGCTACATTATAACTAAACGAGTCCCTGTAGGGCTACACTGTCAACAAACAACCTCATATCATTAAATTATAATAACGACTATTATTCTACAGCAATTAGTTTCGTGATCAAACCAATATATGCTATAATCCATTGCTTAAACGATAAATATGATATATTATTTTCTGCCGCCAAATTTCCAACGTGTGCATTAACTCCAAACACCGAATGCATCTCCACTTTCTTTACAACCTCTGCGTCACTTAACTTACCCCTGGTCAATCATTAAAAGATTACTTTCACTGGTTTACGACTGGTCAACGCTGTATTACACCCAGGATAATGTCAGAAGGACACATAAAGGTCAATATTTTGGGCGTTTTCTTACTTCCTCCCACCTTCTAACACCGAAACTTCTACCATTTAATAGAAGAATTTTAGTTTCTTAAAAAAAAAGAAACCACAGTTAAGTTGTCTGGTATAGAGTACCTAATAATATGATTAAATTAACAATTATAGAGGCTTAAATTGTGGAGACGAAATCCAAATGCTGAGGAATAATTTAAAGAATGTTTAATTTAACTTAATGAGCAGAATTATTATAATCATAATTGTAACTATTACATGGTGAAACAGCAGTTACTGTCTTCTAAACTCGATTAAATGGATTAGTAATGCGTTTCTATGAATTTATCTGAACGTGGAATACATACACGAATATTATCACGTCACAGTAGGAAAAGGAAAAGGCTCTATTAACTATCCGGATATAAAGTTATTAGTCGAGTTCATTAATCCCTGGCTTGCTAATGATACAAAATGCCACCTAAATAAAAATGTAATTACGTTTTTAAAAAGCTTAAAGGTGTTTAGAAACAGCGCTTTGTTCTATAGGAGAGTATATACATCTTCCCCTTTTATCCTTTGTCTATTCAACAAGCTTAAGAAATCTTAAAGAGTTAAGATTTATTATTAAAAGAATAATAATAAAAGCCTACGATGTTTAGAATGTTTGATAAATAGATAAACTATAGATAAATAAATCGAATTTCTGAAGCGACCATTTGGGGTAACGGAGTTAAAAAATCTGATGCAACGTGCGTCATTGGCAGCAAAGTTAACAGAGCCATATATCAAGAAGAACTCATAAACTTCCAGCAAACAAAAGAGTATTATCTTGTATGACTGGCAGAGCCGATAGAACAAGCCATGAATAGCGTATAGTTCATCAGAGAGAAGGTGTTTTAATTGTCATGCGTGACTCACTCAATTTTAATGTCTGCTAGTCCTTCGAAATAATCTGAAATGATGGGAATTGCCGGACAGCGTTTTGCGACTGGACATTCTCCCCAGTTTCTGCCTCTCTGACGTCATGGATGTTAATCACGCCGCAATAAATCAAGGATTTGATTGGTTCCCACTATAATCGTAAAAATGGATTTGGATCCAGATATAAAGAAATTTTCCTTTCAGGTGATTTATGGCCGGCGATAAAGGGGAAAAAATCATTTAAAATTTTTTTAATTGTTAATTGAACTCGTTATTCCATCCTTGTAATTTTTATGCTGTATTTTTTTTATAACTTATCAAGAATATTTAGGAATAGCCAGGAACAACTAAGAATGTACAGGAACATCAGACATTTATTAAGTTTTCTTTACAATAAATCTTAACTAAATCTTGCTGTGTTGAATAAAAAAAAATGGATAAAAATATAAACTCCTTCCTTATAGAGGAGCCATTTTTTATAAGTTTGTCTAAGATTTTTTAAAATCACTAAAAATAATAATAATAAAATATAAATTTACATATTTACTATTATTAAAAAAATATTTTACTTGTTTCCTGTAGTGTTATCACTCATCACCGCAAAGATAAGTAATCAAATTTTTTTTATTACTATTTTTTTCTTTTTTCGATTACATTACGAGACAATAATTACTTCAGCCATAACACTTCATTAATTGTCAAAAGAATTATGATCCCCTTGGAAACACTTCTTAGCACAACCTGTCTAGTTGATTACGTTTTGTGTGTTTCTTAATGGTCCGTCTGACCTTAAAGACACGTTTTCCCTTTCAATATGGTTATCAATAATAACTGTTATGGATGGCCTGACACACTGTACTTGCCATTGGTTCGAAAAGACTTACACTCTACATGATTGGCTTAGAACGGGTGACGTAATGCTGTTAGTGACAGCAACGGTGTTAAAATTATTTAGTGCTATCTTAAGGCAAACAAGTTACGGGAGATAATTCCTAATATTTAATAAATTCGTAAAGTGCGTAACTGGAAAGTGTTACCGAAGAGAAGAAGATCTTCGTTTTCTTTAATTACATTTCCATCGATTTAATTTATAATGGATAATTTACTCTTTATAGAATTAGAATAATTAACTCTCGGAGTTAATTACGAGTGAGATTTTAAATTTATCTGAAGAAAAATTAAGTAAATTTAACCTGTTTTTTTTTTTATTCTTATTTTTCCGGTCGATTCTTTCGATTGTTTTCTTGGAAACTTCAATACTCTCTCTTATCTTTATTTTATTTTTTCTTCTTTGTCATCTGTAACTTTCAAAAATCTCAGAAAAGAGTTTCGCTCTCCATACAAGAGAGAGAAGAGGAGATCCCGCTTAGATAGCTATATTTGATGCTGCAGATCCGTGATCTTCACTCTGCCTTCCTCATGGGATATTCACAGCTTCGGGGCGAGTGAACCCATGTTAGGCTATGTCATACCTAATTTTGACATTCCGTTGCTAACACGTAGCTTCTGACGTTACACACGAGAATTTCTAAAAAAGAGGATTAAAAATACATCCAAGGATTATTTAATTTTTAAATGCGTAAAAGAAATATGTGCGGAAGTGTATAGATTATGTATTAAATCGCGTAGACATTTCGATAGAGGTTGTAAGAATTTTTAAGAAATTTTTAAAAGAAAAAAACATTCTTGAAATTTATTTTCATTCCAAATAAATCTTCGATGTTCTCCCAGTGTGAGGGCGTAGAGGTATCTAACATTTATCACCAACAGCAGCGACATGTTTATGAGGAAAATTCTTCCCATTTTACACGCATGAAAAGTGAATGGTTTTAAAGAGTCCACGTTTACCCCAGGCAAGATTTTATTACGCATGACGTCATTAAAACTGTTACAATGGAATACATCAGTTGCGATGACTCACACTTTTTTAAACTCTGTTACGAAAAATGCCCCTTGGCTTCTTTACATGGTCAGTGTTTGATTTCTGTTTTTCTTACGGATGATTTACTTATTCGATTGTCGCATTGAAACTTTTTCCGCACAAAAAAATTACATTATATGCATCGAGGAACTTATTAAAAAAAGAAAACACACCGCGCCATTGGCTGCTCGCAAAAATGGCGCCCTTCGCTCGCCGTGCCCTCTGTCGTCTGTACTAAAAATTAAATCGAAAGGCCCAATTATTACAGAATAAAAAAAGGGAGAGGGGGTGAAAAATTTAAATTTATTCCTATCATTTACCGATAAAGAGGGCGATTATAAAAGGCAAACTCTTATTGGTGGAAACTCGAAAATTCGACCACTTATTAATTTATCGAACAATAATTTCTAATCTTGGAAATCATGCTTTATTTATCGTTTAAACTCTCTGCCCCGTCAATTTATCCCCTCCATAGTAATATTTCTTTTAAAATTTTCGTCATACACCGTTACAAGCAAGAGTTCACCTTTATCAAGGGCTGTAGTAATATTTTACCTGTCCAAACATATTCCTATCAATTTTCTGATTATAGGCTAACTGACACTCAAATGGATATAAATATGTGTTATCAAGTAGAAAATAAATGTGCCTCCACTCCGTTCTCGTATCTTGAAGGGAAGTAGAGGAGTAAGAGAGAGAGAGAGCAAGAGAGCCAGGGAAAGCCCATCACCCAAAGATACAGTGTCACCCAAAAAAAGTGGACAAATTGTCCGGCAGAACAAACAGCTTGGGTTTCGGACAATCAATCTACTTCCGGAGACAGCAGAAATGTTAATAACTCTTCTCACCATTGTTAAATCTTGTAAATGATATATTTTCAAAAGAGTCTCGACCATTAGGTCTTTATAAAGAGTTGTGGAATGTGTATTGATTTCTGCGTGCAATCTCGGAGTTTAAATGGCGCTTAGAATACCAAGTACGTGTGAGTTGGCTGTTTTGCATTCGTAGCACGGAAATACAGTTTATTTCTTGCTGTGTGGGGAGACTGAATTGTACGGAGTGGAATTTTTAAAAGCTTTCTTTTCCCTTCTTACATTTTCTCTTCTCTCCCCACGCCATTTTTTTTCTGGTTTGATTTCTGCTAGTTGTAAAGCGGCGTACTTGTACTATTTTTTTTTTCTTTCTTTTTTTCGTATTCTGATTTTGTTGAGTTTCTTGTAAAATTATTCAGGATATATTTATTACCATTTATAAACAGAGATTTCTAAGTGTCTTCACTTAAAATATTACTTACTCCAAAGTGATATCTGCTTATTCAAACGTTTCAGACAGTTGAATTTAAATATATACGTATAAGAAAAAGTGTTTTTTTGTAGTAGAATATGTTTCTATCGAGCGAGATGCATCAAATTTTTGAAGACTTTACTTAAATTTTTATGCCAAATTTATACTTTAACGATATTAATTAATGAATATTTATCTTGTTTTGATGTAAAAATTAAGAAAATTGCTTTACAAATCTTGTTGAAAATTATCTAATTAAAGTGTTAACTATAAATTAACTTTATTATTAATAGGGAAAAAATAAGAGAAAAGAAAGCTTCGACTTCGTACAATTCAGCATCCTCAAACAGCAAAAAACTACTATTGCTTGCTAATTTATAGGTAATTTTAAAACTTAAAACATGTAAAAATGGTCTTTAAAATTGTCGCAAGTCTCTTATATTACAATATTTCAAATTTAACAATCAATAAAATAAAGAATAGTGTTGTTTTCGTAGGAAAATCGTTAATAAATCTGCAATGGTGAAGCAATCAAAGAACGGAAATAAAAGTTTCTCATTCGCCTTTCCATTGATTGCAATTAAAAATATCTTTAGTTATAAATGTAAAGGATTCTGTATATATATATATATAAGTGCAAATAATATTCCATATTCAATTAAATCTACTATGGCAAATTAATGTAGAGTAGGAATGTTAATAAGACACAGAGAGAGCTAGTGAGAGAGAGAGTGTGTGTTCTGGAAGCGGATATAGTTTATAAATGTGGAATGCTGAAGTAGAGTTATCAGCAGGAGTATGTGAAATTAACATATTAATATGAAATGCCAGTCAATAAGAATTTTCCTCAAAACACAAAGTACAAATCATTCGAAATTAATAACATAATTGAGATATTAAGACGAGAAAAATAGTGTTTAATGATCTCGAAGCAAATGTTATTTTAAGAGTAATCGAAGATTACTTATGAAAATTATTATTTTATTAATTTAAATGTTTAAAAAAATCATTATAGAAATTGTTATCAAGAGCATAATAACGCTATCGAGTTGAAAAAAATTGAAATTTCTTTTTAATTTTCGATATAAAGAAGGGAAAGTGAAGTGTAAAGTGCAAAAGATATGAAGAAATGCTTGGTTTAAATGAGTTTTTATTCAAATAGAGACTTTATTAAATTCTTTTTTGTGTTAATGTTAATTCTTCCATTTAAATAAATAGCAGAATTGTCAAGAGTTATATAAATAAATACTCGTTTGGCTAGGGAAATTAAATATAAGAAAATTAACAGATTAAAAAATTGACTCTGTTTCAAACATTATAATAGAAATTTGCCTTAGTTTTTTTTTTCCGAAATAAAATTAAAATTGTAACGAATGATACGATTTTATTTATTTATTTATTTTTTTTAAGATAGATAAAATATGAATTCATATTATAATTTTCTTTAATGGATACTTATTGAGTTAAATATTATAATTTTCTCTTCAATCGATTCACTACTTATTTTCTCAATTTATATTTATTAAAAAATAAATTGTAAAGTTTTCATTATTTAAATTTTTATATAAATAATGCATTTTTAAAGAATTTTTCTACGTACAGGTTACAGTTTCAATTTGAGTCAAAGAGGTGTACGATAAAGAAAAATTCCTACCTCTGGCTGCGTTTATTTTAAATGTTTAAACAGTGAAATAATTACAAATTTAAAGTAAAATTAATCGAAAATATCAAATTGAACGACATTAAAAGTGTAAATATAAAAATAAGAAAATGAAGCCTCCTTAATTGCGCGAAAATACCGAAGCTGGAGGGAAGAAAAAAACGCGAATCAACCATTAGAGAAATATCAAACAATATGAACAACGTTGTTGCACCCGACCACCAGCTTGGTAGAATAGATAAGGTAGAAAGCTAGGATACCGAGGTATCTCTATTCTCCATCTAATTTATGGCAACCGGTTGCTGAAGTAGAAATTTGCCAACAGCATCAGTGGACGGCAAATAGCGCATTTAGATGGAAGTTGGTAAAACGTAGAACCGGGCCCGGGGCAAAATGGTGTTATCAGTGCACCCAGTGACATGTCACAGTTGCTACTGTACTAATGACTCTAAGACAGGGATGTTACTAGTGACTTTCATTACTTCCTTCTGGCAAACTTCGAACAGAAGTGCATGCCGGGAATACCAAGGCTGTAATCACTTAGCTATAACAGTCAGCTCACGAAGTTAAAAAGTCCTTGAATGCAGGTAAATGTTTATTGATTGAACTGTTTAACAATACTGTAAGATGTGCGAATTATGTAAATGAATACCTGTTGACTAAAGACTGCATCAAAAACTGCTTTCCATTCAAAAAACGGCAGAAACTTTCTGATTGATTAAGTCACTTTCTTCTTCTACAAAACTAGTAGCATTAGCTTTGTATTTTCTTTCCAGAAAAATGTTAATATTCTTCAGTAGTTCTTTTGAATTTATTTTTTATTATTTTTTTGTTAAGCGCGGTCTTTGCCATACTTTTGCATAATATACTAGCTCCTGTAAAACGGTTTTCACTGCTTTAATATATGTATTGCGGACAAGCCGCCTACCTTATTCCTTCTCGTTTTTTTAAAAAAATAATTCACTGTCCCTTTTACAATAATAACAATTTAAAATCCAACGAATTTATCCGCTTTTTAAGTCGGAGTTATAATTTTTTATCGCAATCGTAACAGCCTCTATATTAATTTAAAAACTCTCAATATATAGCAAACACCAATAAATATCATTAGCCATTAAAATTGACGACTAAAAGTCTGACTCATTTCACATCATTGTAAAGGCTGTATTTACTGTTTTCAAAATCCCATTGGAGAGAAAAACTACCTAGGCATAGAGCCATAAAGCGAAGTGCTTTGAAGGAACATCTTCCTATAAGTTGAATGCGTTGGAACATTTCCTTATCATAAAATTGGAACAGATGACTTGATGTCTTTCTGTTTTTCTCATCGGACAGACAGGAATGGAAAAAGTGTTAGCTTTATTACGTCCATAAAAGCTGTCTTTTTGGCATTACGGTTTTAAGATATCTATAAATTTATAGTTATATATATATTAATTTCTATCTGGGCTAGAACAAAATGCTTTGATGCAATCAACGATATAAGATGTCATTCTCTCCCTGCTTGCAATTTATAGATACGAGATGGAGATTATTTAAAATCTAATATGGAGATTAAACTTTCCCTAATGCAGATGGAAAAGAAATAAACGCCATTGCACCTAAATTTAATATTAAAAAAAATAATAATAAAAATGACTATAACACATTGTAGTCCCTTCCCTATAGCTTAGTCGATTTTAAGTAGAAATTATGCTCACATTTTACATTATCGTTAATCATCAATTATATTACCGATATAAAAAAAACATTCTTACTTGCTTTTTTTTAACGTTTATTAAATAATTAACGACCTTCTCCTAAAACTAATGAATTGGATATACTTATTAACACTTAATGTTTTGCTTGAATTTATAGAATTAATTGCTTGTTTTTTTAAAGCTGCGATCTTCTCTAACGTAAGGAATTTACTTTTTGGACTAAAATGCTTCCAACTTTTATGTAATACAATCTTATCGAGTTTGGACTCGAAATCTCTCTTTTCTGCCGGTATAAATGCGTGCGACACATTATGCCTTTAGTACTTATTCCCTACGAGAGATTGGCAACACTAGGGACCTTACATAGAGAACTTTAATTCCTCTAGTGGCCACCAGATGGTGTTAGGAGTCGACGTGATGGGTTGTGCCTAGCGTAACATAATCGGGTTCACCATTTCCAGTCCATTCATCACTTGTGTGCACGACAGTGCACTATCAGATGGCAGACAGCGGAATAAGTGAACAGGCTGACAAATAGCAGTTAGTCACGTGGGAACCGGTTATCTCGTTTTGACTACTCATTGGTAACTTTAGTTGACAAAGTTATTGCTAAATAGTAAGTTTTATCTCTAACAAATAAAACGTTATGATTGGATGGAGTTTATGGCGTTTGGGGAATTGAATCATTTTGGGATACGAGATGGGTTTGATTGAACACAATTGGCTTGTTATGGTTTCATATAATTTTATGTTACAAACTCTTCCAGGCCATTCCTCTCTTATTTACAATAAAATTTTCACCAAACCATTTTATTATTTGACGAATGATGCAATTTCTAACACTCCTATAATTCAAGAAAAAATAAATAAATAAAATTATATTCCTGAGATACTTAAACAGAAAATAAATCGCCACCTCTCCTTCAACACGAAAAAGAAAGAAAAAAAAAAAAAACATTCTAACTAAGAATTATGTAAACATATTTTTTAAAATTGGCAAGCAAAAATGCTCTTATATCAAATATAAGAACTTAAAAGTGTGATTGAATACATTCCATTCTTATATTCAGATTCCGTTGGGCTGGAGTGACGCTTTTGGTAAACCAAACACTAGCAAATAACGTAAAACCACTTTCCATCTTCCGGAAGTTTGACAAATAGCGAAGAGAATGGAGTTAGAAATTTTCCATTCGGTATCCGGAGGCTGTCTTGAGACCGTGGACTGTCACATCATCTAGTGAATGGCGACAAATTAAGTGTTGTTCAGTGAAGTCCCCTTTTTCTTTCGTTGCGTAAAGGAGGTTTTGGTGGCGGTAATAAGAAAGGCGTGTGTGGAGCGAATTGTGCATGCCCACACTTCACTCTATAGTAACAGACATCGCATTCAATATCAGAGGAAGCTTTCATCCTGTAATCTTTTTCATTCTCATCTCTCTTTATTCCTCGCTTGTATTTGCTTTTTTCTTTATAATCCTGTCTTGATAGCTTTTTGTCAGCATCTGTTAACGGACGAGGACTCCATTAAACTTCTCCTTCCTTCTTAAACATAATATAAAAGAAAATCCAGAGTAATGCTTATTATATAAATCTTTTAACTAGAGTTTCTTTTTTAATATTAAAGTTTTCCAACTACTTTATTAAGGAATGCATTTTTTTTCCTGTGTGGAAAAATAAACAAATTTATTATAAAATTCGGCGATAAATTTATCCTAAATAATTCTAAATTTCGATTTTATAAATCAATTCGATAACAGAAGTTACAACTCGTCATCTAGAATACAAGTTGATGAATAGAACAAATATTTGGCAATCATTTTGTGTCCTTTCTTTATTACCTTTCATCTTCATCCCCACTGCTGTCTTTCCAGTTATAAGTATTCTCTCTCTGGTTACCGTATAGCTTAAGGGAAGTAAAGATTCGGCAAAGTTGGCCCAATCACCCAAGGGACAGACACACAATTGGACTTGTCTGAGAAGAAGACACTATATTGAAAATTTTCTTGGCTTCAGAAAATGCAGCAGATCTTATCACCGCAGGTCATTCATCATCTGTTTTTCGGAAATATTATTTTGACTTGATCAAAAAAGATTTTTTCCCCTCTTCCCTCCGCGCTTTACTTTTCGACTTTAAACGCTAAACCGATTCTTGATAAGTTCCCAAAATTATAGAATTTGAAGTTTAAATTTAAGATGTTTTTTTAAAAAATTTATTATTAAATTACGCTGTAAATATTGATAATAAATATAGAACGAATGTATAATAAAAGTATATAAATCTAAATTTAGATTCGGAGGAAAAACACTTCTTCTTTTGCTTGACTTCAAAGAAAATTTTCAAGAAATAAAGAGAATAAAGTAGGTTGGATGCTGTTGAAATTCGGTATTCCGCTTGGTTTCGTCCCAGGGGCGAGCGTCAACAAGGAGAGAATGACAGTCCCAAAGAACTAATTTAGTGCCTGCTGGACCAAAGATACATTGACGTGTTTATCTAAGAAAATGTCATTTATCACGAAGACAAATATTACTTTTTTTATATCCATTGCCAAAAAATTATAACGTATATGAATTATGAGAATAAAGTAAAAATAATTTTTTTTAAAGTTTAAAACTTCTTTAAGATGCGGAGGATGCTGGAGGAAGTCATCGACAATGATTAGGTGTATCCGAAGCATTCGACAATTTTGTACTTCAGCTACTTGAAGTTGAGGCAATATAAAATAAGTTTATTCACTTCATACAGGTCTTGTAAACAGAAAATCACCGGCCGAATACCAAAGCGAAGATCAGGACCACCGCCTCTCCAGAGACAGATCAGCCAATCACGGAAATGTTACTATAAGTGGCGGTTGCCATGACGACCGCAGGAGTTGTGTGTCCTGGAAGTAGAAGGGGGCGACAGATCCTATGGGAGAAAAGCAGCAAGCAGCGGTCAGATAGTAAAAAACCATGACTTTTTCTAGAAAATGTATGAAGGTATATGAAGCAGATGAGCAGACGAGATTAGGTGGATCATAAAACCGGAAAAGGGAATGAGTCTCTGGATGCCAATGGCAGCACTATCACACTTTACTGGTATCTTGGGAATAGGGTTGCTAGCCTCTGCCTTCTCTAACGTTTCCACTAGCCCGTTCTCCTAAACTATACTATGGTGCCGGCTATTAAAGAATGAAGTGACAATAGGTCCTCGTAAGGCATCGACACGGTATTAGCTTTTACGGTTGGTCGATTTTTTCCTATTTAACTTTGACTACAAGCTCGAAGAACAAATTACGATACGGATTAAGCCGAAAAAAACGAATTTATTTACTTCCAACCTTCGCATCTCGTTCGGATCAATCGCCGAGTGTCATTTTCACCAATAAATTTCTATGCAAATATTTATAATTTCGAAATTACTCGGAGTGGAACCGTTTGTTAGGTGATCAATTCAGTTCGAAAGTCACATAAGCCCATTCTTAAACAGGGGAATAAAAAAAGGGGGAACGTAATTCCCACCTATGGCTATTACACGGTGCCTTACTTCAAAAATGAAAAATTCTCTTTGTAGTAGAGTGAGAAACAAAAAAAGAAGGAAGGAAGGAATGATATATATATATATATATTTTTTTTTTAATTTTTTTCCCTGAATAATAAAGCAGATTTTAAGAGAAAAGTAACCATGGCGTTTAATAAGATAAGCCAGCAGAAAACACGATTGATAAGATGCTCAGCCATGTATCTCATTCATAAATCATAGTTTGTCATTGGACCGCCAGGCGGCGCTGTCATACGCCCTACACATTTCGCGCTCGGACGCCTTTTTGATGCTGCCACAGTAATATTGGGCACGAGACTTTTCCAAAACCTAATATCCGAAACCAAAACTGACTTGGCCGTTCAAGTAGAAGGGCAGAAGAAATAAATGGTAATTTCATGGGATAACTCTGTGAAACGAAAAGCCTACTCTATCACACCGAATATACTTACAAACCCGCCATTTTAATAGACAATAAAGGCTCGATATCTGTATTATTAAAACATGATAGGAAACGGAACGAATTTTGATTTCTTACCCGTTCTATAGAATTGCCTGAATTTTTTTTAATATATAGAAATATTCTACGCGCATACAAATTACACACACACACACACACACACACACATATATATATACTGTATATATTGGAATTCTACGTGAAATATATCGTGATTTTAAAGAGATAAAATCGCTTCTTCCTTCCATAAATATGCGAATTTTATTTTAAAAAATTATATATATATATANTATATATATTAATTAATTAACACATGCCGAAGTAATTTTTAAAGCGATTAAATCGGACGGAGTCTCTCTTTATAAGCTTTAAATATGCAAATTTTATTAAAATTAAGCTTCGTTAATTATTTTTTTACTTATATAATTATAATTTTCGCTTAATAAAATAGATCCTAAGCCACTTTAAAACGATAAAACAAGCTTTAAATGTATAAAAATTGATTAACAGAGCGACTTATTTAGTTGTATAATTGAGAAGATTTCTATATAAAATATGGCGTTTAGAGCGGCGAATTAACACAGGAAGGAGTTATTAAGAGAATTTCTAACTTAACTTTTGACTCGGTTCTTAGCAAAGTACGAAAGTAAAAGGAAAAGAAGAGAAGGAAACGATCTCTTATGGGAATTGGACAAAGCAAGGTGTCTGGTTGCGATAATGCCACTCAATGTCTTCCCTAACGGTTGATCAGATAATGAACACGAAGTGACCACGTGGGTTGTAGAAGTGGCCCCCGTCGACGATTTATCGTTTGCACGTGCGAAATCACATACTAGAACGGAAATGCCGAAACATAAAAGTAGCCCTTTTGAATAAAGCTCTTTAAATTGCTCGACTGAATCAATAATATTACCGAAACAAAACTCGACTTAGGAGCTGTAACTTAGAATAAATTCAAAGGAGTTAATAAAAGAAATTCTAAAGAAAAAAAAACTTAATTGTATTTTATCGTGTGTTATTAGTTTTGAATATTAAAACTACCTTTTTTTAAATTCGGTTTAGAAGTAAAAATTCGATAGAAGAGAAGGGGAAAAAGAAGATATTATTTTTGTTTTGGAAACAATGAAGAAAATTTCGAAATATTAAAATTCAAAGAGTGTTAAGAAAACAGAATTCTTCTCAGATATTGTCTTCTTCAAGATTTTTCTTTATTTATTTAAGAATTGACTGGAATGGAAATCATTTCCTCTCCAGTTATGTTTATTCAATAAAAATTTACCAATTATTACGAAAAGAATAACACTTTAGAAAGTATTGTTCTTAAAAATTTTCCTCCATAACAAACATAGGAAAAAAAAAGAAAAAAAGAATTTCTCATACCAGACTATTTTATATAAAATTAATATATTTATAAGATAAATTAAAAATATTTGGCGCATTTATAAAAAATTCTCTTCTATATTTATCACTTTGGATCATATGTTTAGTTGAAAACTGTAATCTTGTATCATCAGCATCAGGAGGAGAAGACTTGACAGTCTTCTCCTCCTGAAGATTGGATGGCATTACCAATTTATTACTGACAACTTCTTTCAAATTTGAAGGCGCACTTCCTGGAATGTAAGGAACGCCATTTTTATTTTCTAATTCAATATTAAATTAGCATAATTAAGTTATTCTCTAATAACAGAATTTAGCTTCCCTTCATTAATATAAGAAAATATTCGAATTTTTTCAAAAAATTCCTCTTTTGTAGACATAATCAATTTTTGATTCAATTAATTTTAAAAATTTACATCATATTCTCTTTCTCTTTTCCTTTTTTTAAAGGGGAGGATAAATCATTATATTATATATATATTTTTTATTTTTCGAGTTTTTATAAAGTGATTTACAAGTAAAATTATACTGTTTCTAACAGATATGATGTGACGGTATATCACGTCCCTGACAATTATACTAGATTAATGCCTTTTATCCTACTCAAAGTATGAGTAGAGCTATTTAAGAGATTTGTTCACACCCTATAGTCTATAATAAAAGCCTAGATATACTCGAGGGAAGGAGGTTTCTAGGGGTTATAATCCCCTTTTTGAGTTGCAAACGAAGTAAAAAAAAAAAAAAAAAGGAGGAGGGGAAAAAGATCCACGTTCATTTCTAAGTAATCTGCACCTGATTTTAATACGTATGAAAAGGATAAAAAATACTTTAAAGAGCAGTGAATACGTTGGTAAAGATATACCGATAACATGTAAACTGCTAGTCCCATTGGAAATTCTTCAGCACATCCCAATGCACAGTATTATATTTCTTGGACATTTTACGTATCGAGAAGATTTATATTTTATCAGTTTTTCTCCTTTTTCTTACTTTAAAAATGTTTAAAGTATTCATTAGGATGAGTAAACGTTGAAAACAGTTACAAGAAAATTCGCGTACAAAACTGAATTACAGCATCACAGTAAGATGCCAAACACAGAATAATGCATAAAGAAATATTTGCTCTTATTCAACAATTTCCTTTTTTCTTTTCTTAAATTCCTAGTTTACTTAACTACTACTATTTTTTTTTTCCTGTTGATACAACAAAAATGATTGTTATATATTTTTTCTTTCGGAACTTCCACACAGTCTTTAAAAAATTCAATAATAAAAATTTCTAACAATCCTTCAAATCTGATAAAGATTTTTCACGTTGGATAAAATGTGGCGATTATTCAATAGATTGACAACAGAATTTTATAAATAAAACATTTATAAGCTTATATATACTATTTTTTTCCTCTTATAAAAATTTATAATCTTTGAAAATTTCAAAGTATATATCACTTTATTATATTAAAAACATCTTATATCTCATCTAATTTAATTATACTTATACATTTTATCAATATTTTATATAATATTAGCTATATTTACTCGTTTTATTACTGTTTGTAAAGCTTTAAAGTCCATCAAAGTAATGATAAGGTAAAAACAATGGAATGTTATCTTTAACAACTGTTTTATAGAAGTTTTAAAGATTGTAGTACTATAATCGAGACAAAACTACAGATTTAAATAATTAATTTTATACAATAAATAGGCGTAAGAGACGAGAGAGCTAAGTTTAACTTCCTCCAAAATTCTAACAAAAAATCTGAGAAAACAACAAAAGTAATAAATTATCAGTGATGACAAATTAAAATTTAGTACTTATATTTTTATTTGGGGAAATTATCTCTATCCCTTAATTAAAATGTCCTCATACATGACTGAATCAATAATATTACCGGTACATATAATAAGGTACATAAGGTATAGGCTATATAATAAAATGGTACATATAATATTGTCTACTTAGACCTCGTTTATTAATAGGACTTATTATACAGATGAAGTTTCTAATTAGCAAAAAGAAGAGCAGAATATCTTTTTTTTCATCTGATATTAACAAATACTATATATTATTATATCATTAATTTTCTAATTTAAACTATAACAAACTTATATAAGGACCTCATTTAGGTTAAATTTCTCATAAATAACTCACACGAAATTAAAAAAAATATTAAAGAAAGAGTATCCAAGTTTTAAATTTATATTAAGAACCATCCAAAAAGGTTATTAAATTTTTGAAAATTGTGTAGATGAGGACTTCTTTTTAATATTTTTTTTCCATAAGAAGCATCACCATTTCTTCCATTTAATAAATATAAGATCATATATTTCTTGTTCACTTCTCCGACTCGAACTATCATCATTCGTTTATCAATTTTTCATCTTCGGTACCGAAGCACATTAGAACTAATAGTTTCCTCTTAACCATATTGCATTATACTATATATAAATTACAGAAAGAATTCATACCGGTCAGTATATCATTAATAATAAGTATAAATAGAGTAAGACTTATCATCGATCCCAAGAGATTCTCTAATTGAATTTATAGCAAGAGAGTGATGTAGCATCGATTTTGACACTCTGTAGCCTTATGAAGAGAAATTTCTATTCCGATACATCAAGTCTGGATAAAAGCCTATGAAATATTTATCCTTTTCCTCTAAAATTATTATTCTAGATTAATAAAAGTAGACTTTAATTTCCATTCTGAATATTCCAATCGAGTTGTTATGATTTTCTCCATTTTTTTAAATTGAGATTTATTGTTTTAAAGTAAGAGGAGTTTTGCGAATTAGTTGCAGAAAATGTAACATTAATATGAATTTTTTAAATTTAATTTTTCATAAAAGAAAATTGATTTTTATATTCGGTCCCTTCTCCGTCTGAATGTAATTTTATTTTTTAAATTTAAATTATTTATATATATTTAAACATTAAAAAATATCTTTTAAACTAAAATATATTAAATTTATTTATTTATCTTTCTGTTTTTTATTTTTATTTTTTTATAAATAANGTTAAAAAATATATTGATGGTGTTACATTATGTATAGATACATGATGTACAGGCTTCGATATCTGAAAACTGTAACGTGATATGACTTTTTTCTTGCTGATTTCCGAAATGTATGCATCGGAATCGATAAGAAACCACCTTTATTTCTTCGGAGGTAAAAATCAAGTCGTGGATTGTAATACAGTAATACAGTATTTACATTTATACACGAAAATGTTATAATACTGTTTTAAATATTATAAGAAATTCTAAAGACAGGTTGCCATTAGGGTGTCTTTTAGTATGGGATTGGGATCCGAACACAGAAGGCTTACAAAATTTAATGTTTTATATAAAGAAACAATAGGAAAACGATATAAATACAAACTTTCGATAATAGAAGGCTGATTTTATTTATTTTATTAATTTTTTGTGTGTATTTTCATACCTTTCAGAAAGGAAAGGTCTCACCCTTTTGCAATCCTGCTGTTATATATAGCCTATACATATAACTGAATACATACACGTACTGAAATGTCTATTTATATAGTGTTTTAATTCTATTATTTACACTCATAAATAAATGTCTAATAAATGAATATTTTATATGTATTTCTAGACTCAATCATTTGTATTAGAATTTTTTATGCTAATGAATAATGATTATTACCATGGAAAAATTAAAAGTTTTCATTATACAGGTATATATACATTAATATAATGTAATTTAATATACTAAATTATAGCCTATACGTAATAAGTAACTATTAAATTATATACAACAATTTTACAGGCTGTAATAGGCGATATACAGTATGAAATTGCTTGTTATAATTTACAGAGCTTTATTTTTTTAAATGTAAATATAGTATAAGGACATTATATTTCTCAAAATTTAGTTATTTTTTTACGTAAATACATTTAATTTAATGTAACAATGTAGTAGATTATCTAGAAAATTAACTCTAAATCCCATAGAATGATCGGATTTACATACTTATATAGTTCAATTTAATTATGCATTTTTAAACTATTAAATTCCAATCGAAATTATTATAAAATAAGAAAAACGTTTTCTAGTAACTCTAAAGCTTTTATATTGACTGTATTTATTTTATTTATTGTATATACAAAAGGAAACGTCATAAGACAATTGATATCTTCCCCCCGAAAATAGCGCACGTAACAAAAGATTAAAATATATATAATAAAGAATAAAAATCAATAAACACAATAAAAAATATATATATTTAAATAAAAACTAAAAGATTATGTATTGTATGACAGGGAGAATGGGAGACTATTATAAGAATGGGAGTGACATATCTTTATTGTAAGACTATTGACATTTCAATTCAAAACATTGATATCTCTACACATAAAAATTTACTGATATATCAGTATATTTATTCGATGCATCAAAATTTATCATATGTAAACTTAAACAAATTTATGACGATTTTATTCAATTATGCTTTAAACAATTATTAAAGCGTTTAAACAATAATATATAGTTTTTTTTACATGATCGAAATTGCTCCAACGCCATATTGGAAACAAGTCAAAAAGATACAAACAGAGGTGGTTCTAAGTTTTGTGAGGTTTCAGACGAAATTTATTTTTGAGGCCCATTAAAAAGAGCGATAAAGGTAGAGATCGATTTATTTGTCTATTATAATATAAACATTTTAAATATAGAAACATACAGTAAAACACAAAATGAAGTAATAAAAATGTGTACGATGGTTTTAAAATAAATATGAAAATTTAATAGGTATACAGAAATTCACTCACAAACTACTCTCTTTCTTTCAGCAGGGCTGAATTAACCAATTGTAGAAAAAAGTCCAGTTCTGTAGCAATATCTCTTTCAATGGACACGATCGAAAGCGAAGAAAGTCTCTGTTGATATATTATTGTTTGGAAATCGTTCTGGATCAATATTAACTGTAAAAATGATCGTTATAGATGCAACAGTATAATTATATTTTCAATAATTACTAATTTGAAATACGATAATATACTGTAGGCCTACTACCAGATCTTCGAGGCTCTAGGCGTCGCTTTTTGTCGTCTGCAACTGTGTTTTGGAATGCATATTTGATAACAACATATACAACAATCCAATTCAATTACTATTGACAATTAGTATTATATTAAAACTAATTATTAAATAATCCGGTGGATCTTGTATTATATATTTTGCATTTAAGATGGCAGCCTATCGCTCTGAGGGATCTCGAATCGAATCCGAACAGGTCGAAAGACCCAGGAATTTTTCGGGTGTGATGAGGCCCCGTCCCTCTACACCCAAATGCTCCATTGTGGATCTGTCCGAACCCACAAGAGGCTTGTTGAAAAAAGAACATCTTGGCACCCGCAAGGTGGGGAGAGTTAAAAAATATATTGATGGTGTTACATTATGTATAGATACATGATGTACAGGCTTCGATATCTGAAAACTGTAACGTGATATGACTTTTTTCTTGCTGATTTCCGAAATGTATGCATCGGAATCGATAAGAAACCACCTTTATTTCTTCGGAGGTAAAAATCAAGTCGTGGATTGTAATACAGTAATACAGTATTTACATTTATACACGAAAATGTTATAATACTGTTTTAAATATTATATTTTATCCGAATTTTATTGTATAGTAAGTGATGAAATTTTTTATCGATCTGAGTATTTGCGAGAGTTAATACTACAGAAACCATAAACGTGGAAAAATATCTATTAGGATGAAAATTTAACAGATAATTTAAAGATTATTCGATAACAATTATAGTTATCAATAGAAGGAAGGATAATTCATTTTTTTCTAGGAAATGAAAGACTTTTTAGAAAATTTCCTTCTATAAAAAGATGGCTCCATTCATTGGCGGATTGCGAGTTCTTTTTTAAACTTCAATCCGTCATTGAATGACGATGGTATTGATAAATCCGTATTTAATAATTCTTTTATTGTGCTTTCTTCTTACAATAAGTTTTCTATAAGTAGCTTAAACAATGCTTTTTATCTCTGTGATAAAGAAAGAAAAAATTGAAATTAAATTATAAAATGATTAAATACATTTTATAATGGTAAGTTTTACAACGATTAAGTGCATCAACAGAATATAATCAATAGGAAATATCTAATAAAATTGTTTAAAACCCAGCAACGAATTGCTTAACTTTCCAGGCAACACATTTAAAATTGCGTGTGACATCATCTGTTATAATATTATAAAAACTTTTTATAAAATTAATTATTATAAAATGTCAAAAACTTAATTTTCAGAATAAGGACGAGTTTTATTTAAACAAAATTGTAAATGCTAATAACAAGTAAAATCGTCACTAAGTCCGACCATACTCGAGATATGACACACGTCTCTTCTATCCCCCCACCCCTCACCTCGACCTTTAACCACAAAAATTTAATATGATCAATCTCCCTAATACACAAATCTCCCTGCAAAATTTCAAAAATTTTCGACAAAAAGCACAGACGTTATTAAGTTTCAAAGTGAACAAAATCGTGCCACCCAACATACACACTAACATCATACATACAGAAAAAATCCCTGAATTCTTTTGCATTTCTCGATTTTTAACTGTAATTTGAAGAATTTTCAAAAATGGTATTCCATCTAATATATTCCTCTTGAAAAGTTTAGGACTAGCTTGTGAAATTGCAAGAAAACAATATTTAAGTTACAAATGAAATCAAACCAAACCTTAAATATCAAGTAGCTTGCCACAAATTTTTCCCATGCACTAATTACGTGTTCTTTTATTAAAAATATACAAAAAAGTGGTATTTCGGTTTCTGTTCGGTTTCTTTCGGGAGATTTTCCATGTCAATAAATTCGTCAATCTATTCAACGTGTTCGATGGAGTACAATTTTGACCACGAGCTTCCTCTTCCTTGATAGAATGAGGAAAAGAAAAATTTAAATTGTGTACAGGCACAATGAAGTGACGTTTTTTTTCAACACTGGGCTAGTTGAATCTTTTATTTAGTTATCTAACTAAATAAAAGATTCAACTAGCCCAGTGTTGAAAAAAACGTCACTTCATTGTGCCTGTACACAATAAGCAAATACAACACGGTTTCGACAACATCATCAAAAAATTTAAATATCAATTAGATATAGAATTTTCATATAAAACTTCCTGGAAGCCCCCTAAATTTCGTCCAAAGTCTTCTCAAATCTATTTTTTACTCACTCTATCTTCACTCCTGCTTTTGAAATTCTCAAGGAAACTTTGCTCAACAAACTAATGTATAATATCAGTTATATTTTCAATTTGACATTTTATCCACTGTGTTGAACTGTTGAGACAATCCAGTGTTTCCAATAGATTTCAGCCTCCGAATCTGTACAAACCAGCAACACTTCTGATTGTACAAGTACTGTACATTACATACAATTATTTGTATGTATAAAGCATCATAATGCAAACTGCATATTAATCTGTATTAAAAAGATCGAAATTCAGCACTCGTAGGATCTGTGACGGTTTGCCACGATGACGGCCCAATTATAATGCCGGTAACATACTGTACCAGTAAAAGAAAGTCGATGCCATGTGTTGTTCATCTTAATCGTTTGTATTCACACAGAATATAACAGAAAATGAATATGGTGGACCTATCAAAGGGAGGAAGATACACAGAAAAATAAGTACGAGTTAAAAGTACAGACAATTTCGACTTAACCAGACCGTATTAATGAAAAACCCTGCATACCCTCGACGTTCCAAGGTCCTCCGAATCCAAAAATATAAAAAATCTTAGAGGGTCGATTTTTGACCGATCGCCATACTTTCTCTCTTTTATATACAGGGTGTCCATAAAGTCCGTGTGCAATTTTAAAAAAATTATAACTTTATTAGTATTTGTAATAGAAAAATTATGTAAAATGTATTGGAAATAAGAATATCTATAAATTTTTATTGTTTTATTGTATTTTATTAAGTTTTTACGTGCCCACCATTATTAATATTACAGTTTTGGTCAACAAGCATAATTGCCGAATTTGGGAAACTGAAAACCCCAAATACCGAATTTGGGGTTTTCAGTTCCCCAAATTCGGCAATTATGGCTGTTGACCTTGCCATTAATGTGAAATGTTGCTTCATCAGAGAACATTAAACTACTCAAAAATGCAACATCATTGCCAAGTTCTTTATTTAACTGAGGGCAGAAAGCCGTGCATGATAGTCTTCTTCTAACAACACTTGATGTAATTGAATTTTGTAAGCTTTGTAATTGTACCTAAAACTAGGTACATTAAGCTTTCTAATACTTTCTACAGAATTTTTCTATCACTAATACCAATAAAGTTATAAATTTTTAAAATTGCACACGGACTTTATGGACACCCTGAGTAAAAGTAAGTCAGTAAAGTAAAAATTGAGCGAAAATAACCTGATACGATAGAAAATGTATCGTGCTATTATTGCCACTTGACAGTACATCTGACAAAGTCTTGATATACGGATATACAATTATTTGTCAATAGAAATAATATGCTGAGGGATAAAAACACTTTTTAAATATTAAATCCTTATAAAAATGAAATACCTATTTTTATTGCTAAAAAAAACGTCCAATAAAATTTTATTACAGTGATAATTTTAAGGGGAAAAAACCTAAAGATTGAAAACGGCAATATATTATCACGTAATATACTCATTTTATATAATAATAAAATATATTATATTATATATAATCCAAATATAAAATGATATCCCAAATTGCTTTTATAAAAACAACTCATAAATCTTAAATTGTGCGCTTAGAAAGACAATGTGACATTTTTCTCTCTTGGTAAATAATGGATTCTATCGTTTTTTTTCCTAATAAAACAAGTAAACTTCGAAAAAACACTAAAATAAAATAAAGAATGTCGTACTTTATGATTTATCTACCTCTAAAGATGAATCAAAACACAAGATTGTAGATAGCTCTTCTCAGTATTTAAACTTCCGGTGACAGATTTATTGATTTAACTTGTACAGTTCAACAAAAACACGAATTTTATATATGCTTACATATAAACCCATATTTATTTGAGAAATAATACGTATTTATGTATATCAATTTAAAAAATTGTTATATTATGATTTGAAACGTGATAATATTTAGAATTTCTTTCTTTCTTTAACACTAACATTTATTAACTTAAAGCATTGTAATGGAAGTTTATGAAATTCGGCAACCATTTTACTCCAATTTCTAGACTTAATTTAAATAAAAAAGATCACTTCATACAATAATGTCATATTAAGATTAACTACAGTAGATTTTCCGATTCTCTCTTAATTAGTTTCTTCATTTCTTTTCCTAAATGGTCACCAATGGCCGAGTGGATAAAGCTACTGACCACTGGTCGTGGATTTGCGGGCTGGCCAGTGGAGTTTTCTGGGTTTTCATCACGTTTGCAACATCTAAATAGGGGCCATAAAGAACCTTAGAGAAACATTCCCTCTTGGCACATCGCCACGTTGCTGTATACAAATGAAACCGAAATCAAACTTTTCCCAAATTCCATTTTGATTTTCACCTTCTCTGCTTTATTTAATCTTTGAAGATGTTGTTTTAAAACATTCTCCTTTCTTCCATTGCTTTTCATGAAAGGAATTTATTTTAGAAGTGATTTTGCTTAAACGTTTTTTTCTTTTCATTACACATAACTCCAGTAATCTTTTCCTATAGCGAGTCCTCACTTAACATAACGTTGCTGAGAAAAAATGCAAGTACATTTGTAATCACTTACAATTATTTTTGTTGAATTTTCTTTATAAACAGCAAAATTGATTCTACGAGGTGGAAATTAAATGCTGGAGATTGCAAACACGATCCAATAAAAATATTATTAATCGAATTCTTTTCTTGAAATCTAATTGATATAATTTGCATTCATTATACTTTCATCTCTTTTCAAATAACACGAATCTATATCCACATTAATACTGTCTCTGGACCCCATACAATATCTTGGGACCTCGCCTATGCTATCTTCAGATGATTCTTGATATAGTAACTGCTAATCGCGGTGCTATATATGTTACGCTGTTATTGGCTAATCGTAAATGAGCATTGTCAATATTAAGTAAATTTTGTTGAGTGACGATAGAGAAGGAAGCTTTAGTATTGGTGTGGAGTTTCAGGAAATTCGTGCACTGGATCTATGGTAGTAAGATTAAAATACCTGCCTCTCGATTCTATACGCGGCCAAAACTTCTGAATGGCTTATAGTCCTCCGACATTTTCATATAAAAGTTATACATCGGGAATGTCACGGGTACACGATCGGCATTATCACGCTCGGAAATTTCCTAATCTATCGATCAGGATTGAAGGGGTAGGAAACTAACAGTGTAGGGAAAAGATTTTCTTCCCATAGCTATTCCCAGGAATCCGTGAACAAATCTTGAACGTCCGACAAATTATGCTAAGTCTTTGACTGTGTAAAATGGCACAAATTAAGGCTTTCTCTTCAGAAAATGGGAGTATCTCGATGATCAGAAATTTATACGAGAACAACTCTGCAAGAGTTAAGAGTGTGAGATTAGCCGGGGGTACACTAATTCGTTAGTACCACTTAATCGGCCTATTCCGTGAGAATAGTTCCCCGAGTTTCGAATCGTAAGATCCGATCGTAAAAAGTTTACATAGGAGAGCGTATAAAATCAGATCCGAACTGCGAGGTTCAGAAGTTCGTCAGGTTCCCGACACCAGTTAATCAATCTTATTTTACGCGGATTAACACGCGTTTGCGATCTGATTCGAAATAAATTGAGGAGACATTCTTATAAAATAAAACAAGAGTAAATTTAATAAATCTCAAACAAACGAATACAAATAACCAAATACAACGATTATACGACAAGNGGATGTATTCTCTCCCCTTTACTCTTTAATGCTTATTCTGAAATTATAATAAGAAAGGTATTAGATGACTAAGACGGAGGCATTTCCAATGGGAGCCGAAAAGTTAACAACCTGAGATATGCTGATGATACTCTTATTATAGCAACCAGTGAATCAGAACTTGAATATATTACGGAAAGATTTGAAACCGTGAGCAGGGACCATGGATTACTAATTAACAGAAATAAAACGAAAGTCATGATAATCGATCGTTCCTTGACACAGGCTAAGGAAATCGCGGGCTAGATAGTCAATGAATTTGTTCACTTCTCACGAAAAGAGGATGTGATAATGAAATTAAGCGCAGAATTTACCTTGCTCGCAATTCAACCTTTAAATTGTATAGAATTTAGAATGATTCTGCAATTTCTAACTTTAATAAACTAAAGCTCAAAAAACGCTAAGAAGAAGAGAGAACTCTATAAGAACGCTAATTTTTCCGATTGCCACGTATGCCGCAGAAACCTGGACCATAAATGACACTTCACGGAGGAAACTTGATTCCGTTGAGATGTGGACATAGAATAATGCTAAGAATCTCTTGGAGGGAGCATTAAACAAATTACTCCATCCTAAATCAACTGATCACAACATGCCTTATCACTATAATCCACCAATCCTACCTTCGCTTTTTGGGACATATTTCCAGATGCAAAAATGGATTTGAGAAACAAATTCCAGAAAGGAAGATTAATGGCAAACGCCCTAGAGGTAGATGTCGAAATAGGTGGGCAGACCAAGTAATGGCGATTACAGGACATACAACACATGAGGCCATCAAGATAGCACAAGACCATGAAAAGTGGAGTGATACAATTAAAGCCGTCAATTCATAATATCACCACGCCCTCTGAAAGGGCAAAGGACTAAGACTAAAGCCATTCTCAATCACGCAGTTTCTCAAGGTTGTCAGTGGGCACAGGCGCAAAAAGTGCACGTTTGGGGCTCCTAAAGATAGCAGCTTCAGAGAGATATATTCTACGAACCTCAGGCACAGATATTTCCTCTTCAATCGTGAGAAAATATCTTAAGTAATAAATAATATCTAAACTTATATGCGCGTTTACAGTATCTATTATCCTGCCAAATAAGCGCGGTTGATCCCTTGCAAACTGCAAACGAATACATTGTTCTTAGCTGTTTGCGTTTGGCATATTAATGTTTTCAGTGTCGATTTTTTTATACAGGAAACGTTATCAAGTACGTATTCGTGTATTATATTATTGTTTATGCTATATACAGCAAGCATTATTCATTTTGATCACTGGTTATTAGACTTAACAGCAAAAGGATCCATACAAAACAGTAAAATTCAATGCGTTTTAGTAGATTATTAGAATATGTCATTGAATATTAAAAACGATTGATTAATCAGAATCTTTTTATTAAGCAACACCAGTATATTTGTTTTATATCATTATTTAGTATTTAGAACAAAGGTGACTTGAAAACTAGATTGCAGTTGGGGCACTTAAGTGCTTGATCAGCCGCTGTGGCTTTTGACAGCCACAGCGGCTGAGCGGTGAAGGTGGCAGGCGAATTCCAATAATCCCCAGAAATTTTTCGGGGGGGTGGTTCGTTCGGATATGTCGAGCTCCGTCCCTCACCACCTGGCCGAACCCATAATGGGCTTGCTAAAAGAGGCCCGCTTAGTGCCCATAGGGAGGAAAGAGTAAAAAATCGGCCACTGTGGTTAGTTGCAATTTCATATACTATCAAAAATGTTTATTCAAGAAAAATAAATAGTACACCTCATAAACCATTAAATCAGACTTTTAAATTTAAAAAAAAGGAACAAATAAAGTCAACAATATTTGATTTTTCATTATTGTTAAATAATGTATTTCTGAGCAATACGAAATATTGTTAGTTTATTGTTGCTCTGCGTTATTGGAAGTCGAGTAACTGCGTTACGGAAAGCGATTTTTCTTGATTTATTGATATTGCATTAATTTAAATTGAATATTGTAAGTATTTTAATCTTCATTAAAGTATTAATTACTGAATGTTTCACTGTTAAATTTTTAACTAGCAGATGCGCGATGCAATCACTCCGCTAATATAAACATGATATGGGTTGTATTATATTTCTTTTTGTTTCGATATGGATTGTATTTGTATTCGTTACAGTTAAATAATTATAAGGAATCAGAATCCATTCTTGAATACGGTGGACACACGACAGAAAGAGAAATTGTCTGTGGATGCCCCCAAGGATCTGTTTGTGGTCCGTTATTATGGAATCTAACATTCAATGCCTTTTTTGATGAAAACTTTGGGCAAGATGCAACAACAGCTTACGCGGATGATGTTTTAATAATGATTGGCGGGCGGTCTAGAGCAATTTTGGAAAAACGTGGAAATGATACTCTTGCAAAGATTCATCAATGGGGAATTAAACATAAGCTGAAATTTAATCCTGCAAAAACTACCGGTNTTCTTCATCTGCGAAATATATTTTGATAAATAACGTGCATATATCTCTCAGCTATGTATTAAACGGTACTGAGAATGCACCTACAGGGTGTTTAATAAAAGAATTGAATTGAAAATTGAATTGAATTGAAGGAATCAGAATATGGAATCGCCCATTAATCATGTCGATTGGCTATACGTTTAGGAATAAAACTATAGAAATTTTATTCATAAGAAACTATAATAGTTTTTTATGTATAAATATTTAAATAGCAATAAATTATGTCATATGATCTAAATTAATTTCTTTTGATTTAGGATAAAGATGATTCAGATTTATCTGAAGATGATTATTGTTTTTTGCTTGCTGAGTGGAGGACGTGGATTTGAGAGAAATCATCCTCGTAAGATGATTCATTCAGAAGTCAATATGACTTTACTTTTGAATATATTTAAAGATGACAAAATTGAACCTCTAGTTGGAAGAAATTACATTTATTCGACATTGAAACCGAAATTGTTGAATTTCACGAAGAAAAATGTCGAGGTTTGTATGAAAAACAATTATGGCATTCGAATAAATAGGCCTGTATTTCTAATATTGTGTTTGCTAATTATATATTAATGTTAAATTATCTAAATTTAAATAAAATAAATCAACATTATTTTTCTTTCAATTACAGGAAAGAACTCATTCCTGGATGATAGAATCATATCCCAAAAGGAAAATTGAATATTCGGGAGATGATGTCGATAAAACTGCAACATTTCCATCGTCATCAATACCATTTAATTGGATTCAAAATTGGAAGAAATTTATGGACGTAAAAAATGAGGAAGAGACGTTAAATTCTATTGCCTCGTTATCTCGTAATAATAGAAGACACCCGAAGTCTGATAAAACTGTTCAAGATAGAAAATATATTGAAAGAATTAACCCATATTTAAGTGTATTTATACTGATGTTAGTTTGGATATTTGTCGTCATTTTAATGTTCCTCTGCTACTACTTTTTGTGTGCAGAGAAGTTTAACTTTATTATTCTTAGAGCTTTTTTTAAAAAAGAGATGATAAAATTGAAGGCAGACAAATTAGGTGACTATCAACTGCTTCAAAATCTAGACGAAGTGGTAATTAATGAACAAGAGTATTTAAAATTAAATGAAGTAACTATGTCTGAAAAAAGTGACGAATTACTTGTTCTGGCTATAGACCAGTTAAAAGAGCGTCAGAAATTCTTCCAAAGTGAAGATGATCCACAATCATCTTTCACCATAAAAATTGAAGAATGTGCAGAAAAGAAAGATGGAGTCGAAAGCAAAGCTGAAAGAAGCGACTCTTGTATGTGGACGAAAAATAAGTCCTTCCAAATGGAGAAGTTACAAATCAGAAACACTGAAATGGAATCCGAAAACGTCACGAAATACTTTGTCAAACAGAATTTACCGATTGAACCTATGGATGTCACCAACAAAATGTTTCGTGATAATCCTTCTAATGTGAAAAATGATCTCGCAAATTTAGAAATGTTTGAGGAATATTCTCATTCTAATAAAGTTGTATCGAACGATTTGGAAAAAGGTCTGATTACTTTTAAATTAGGACACAGAAATCTCTTGGACTCATTTCAAAAGAGGATTTCTAGAGAATATTCAAACTCTGAAGAATCTTGGAGATTTGATAAGTTGCATTATTTTGTACTTGTCAAGAAACCAAAAAACTTTAATGCAAATAATATTATATAAATTCTCAAAAAACGAACACAAAATTATATTCATTTTATTACCTCTATCGTATTAATATTTAATTATTATTTCTGATTTATTTGTGATTAATTATTTTGATCATTATATAATTTAATTAATGTATGATTTAACTGATTATTAAATTTTTTTATTTCTCTCAATCTTTCTCTATTTAAAACAAAAAATTTTAAAATCTTATTCATATAGATTGAAGATATAAGAATTTACAATTTCTAATAAACTTTATCATATTTATTTAGTTCATCAGAATAATAAGCAATATTTCGATCTAGGAAGATTTAAAGTATCGCTTCTTTTCTGAATTCTGACTCGAGACAAAATCCTGCAGGGTTTTTGTAAAGATATAAACTTGTTATATAGACTATTATAATATAACAGTCTATATATAAGAACAAACATTAAGATTATTAGCTTATTTCGTACTGCTAACCTTTCTATTATATTATATTGATATTATAATAGGGGAAGGTGGTGCAGGATGAGGACGTTAAGGTTTGAAAAGTCATAAGATGGCAACCACTTTAATAAGAACAATAATTTTTTATTCTCAGCAACTACAACATTTGGTAATATATAATACGAGATTTAATTTTTGAAAAACGTTTTTAAAAACAAGAAAATTGAACATTTTAAAATTATACGCAAATGCGCCATCTTGCCCCACCCGTGGAGTAAGATGGGAATATTATTTTTATATACAAGAAAAACAAATTAAAATGGGCCAATATCGAAGTAAACTGTCGTTTACTTCGATATTGGCACAAGAACGATGTGCCCATTTATTACAGCGGCTACATTTATTATTATTTTCCGAATAAATAAATATAAAAGTTTGAACTTACTCGTATTTACTTTAACAGACGATACTCTCACTTCGCGCATGCTCAGTTTCGCTATTTTGTAAGCAGACGATATTTTCTTCCGTGGAAAAAATTTTTTATTTTGATTGTTATCTCACATTTTATTTCTTGTTAAGATAGTATTTAAATTAAAAAATGTTTTCACAAATAAAGTAAAACGTAAAAACATAAATAATAAAATAATACAGTATATACTGTATAAATTTATTACAGTTAGATATGATTTAAAAGTAGAATATTTCATTTTTTATAAAAATATCATTTTTAAACTTATTATTTTATATATTCGAAAAAATTATATAGAATTATCAATGACAATGAATTTAAAACTAGTTTGCTGCACCACACGGTATTGCAGTGCCTCTAGCGGCAGAATTCATGGCCATCTTGCCCCAATGTGCACTTTTCATACTGACTGTAAACACGGGCAGGGCCGGATTAACCCACTTTGGGGCTCTAGACATTTTCTTCTTACCGGGCCCCCTCCCTCTCTCACAAGAAATAAAGCACACAGAAAATATAAAACAATAAATAAAAAAAACTAAATAATATAAAAAAACTAAAACAAATCTTAAATTTTTATTAATAAAAAATATTTAATACACAACAATAATTTTTAGTTCTTCTAGAAAAGTTTGAACAGTTTGTTTATAAATTTAAAAAATTGAAATTTATTTTATCAAATGTCTAACAAAAGTTGTTATACAATAACAATATTACCTTAAAATATTAATTGTCAACAAGACTATGTCTTGTTTATAAAACCGTACTGCCTGCTGTGTTACCAGCTTAGAGGTATGAAGGAGTACAGTAGATGTCAGGAGTTGCAATTTGGCACAGAGTATTAAGTGCCCAAATCATGTGCGCATAAAAAAACAAACCAGACTTGTAGGTACTCGGGGGACCGAGAACCGAGTCAAAGTAAAATACAAAATGGCGACTCTCTGTACAAACAGGCAAACCGAAGTCAGGTGGTGAGAGTACCGCCCACAGTCGTTCTAGGAAGTGAACTCTGACCCTAGGACTGAACACGTAGTATTTTCTTTGTTAAATAAAATTTGCAATCTAATTTTGTAAATTTGGAAGTGCTTCAAATATGACATTAAAACAGGGTTTTATGTCGTTACAAGTAGGTTTCTTTTAACATTATCTAGTACAGTATAGTAAAATCGTGGGACCGATAAAAATTTGACGTTATATTAGGATTGTCGTTACATCCGATGACGTTATAATCGAGTTAAACTGTATGCTGTTTGTGCAAAATAAAAAAAAATAATTTCGGACGATACGATAGCCACGATTATTTATTTCAACGGGAAATTTTCGTTAAGCATCGACAAAACCGACGGGTTGCAACGGAGAGAAATTTCGAAATTGGATAGGTTAATTTCACTGAAAATGTATCGTGGACGACTTCGTGGTCGTGGCCGGCGAAGTTTGAACGATCGCGCCCAAAAGCAGCGATGCCAAAGATTGGAGAATCAGAACGAGATCCGCTTTGAGCGTCAAAGTGATTCCGTTTAGTACTGTCTCCAAGACATAGTCGTGTCCCAAATACGGTTTTGCCGTTTTACTTGTTTAATTTAACCTTTTTGGTTAATATTTAAATAATATAATATTATACCAGTTTTACCAGTATTATACCGTTGTCCAACAGAAAAGTAAACTATCTTATTTTTACAAATCTTTTCAAAATAGAGTTTGACCGGTCCCTTCTAAAAACAGGGCCCTAGACATTTGTCTTATTTGTCTATGCGATGATCCGGCCCTGAACACGGGTCAACTTTATTTCAAAACTAAACAATTTCAGTCTTAAAGGTTACTTCGAATACCATAATATTTTCATCTAAAAGGTAATGTAAAAGTTTACAATGATGCTTACTTTGTAGAAACTTTGTAGCAAGCATAAAATTAGATGAAGTATTGCCGAAACGTGGAAAACTGTCTTAATTCCAAACAAAGAGAATGATTCGGACGTTCTCTCGTCCCGTGATCCTTTTTGAGGTTGACATTTATTTCCCCAAATAACAGCTAGATGAAAGCGCGTTAAGCACGAATAAACAGACGTCCCCGTCTTACCCCATGGCCCCATCTTGCACCACCTTCCCCTATTTGATTTATATAACTACAAACATTATCTTACGTAAAGATTAATCACGCCAAGTGAACATATTTTAAAATTTCTTTAAACTGTGTATTGTAGAGGAATAAAGAAATTTTAATTTAAAATGTCTTAGATTAGTCACTCGATATGATAAACCCTTACGTAAATCTTTGTAGTTATTTAAATAAAATACTATAATGTTATACAGTATTATAGTATTTGTGTAATACTATAGTAGACCAAATATTTCAACTCGGCACCCTCTAAAATCACTTAAAAAGTATTTTGTGCTCGCCGGTAATCTTGTATTATGCAATTTTCCTATTCGAATGCCACCATTCCTCTGGTCCGATAGAACGAAGGGATTGTTGCGGAAGGGGGTTGAAGTAATTCCACCAAAAGTAGACGTTGACCTCCTCCCGGAACAGAGGACAGTCAACGACTACTACATAAGACTGAATCTACTATAAGACTCAACGTGTGAATAAAGTGAACATTTCACAGGACAATAACTACAGGAAGTTTTGGATGAAGCAATGTCACCATATAATAAATAGGAAAAATAAATATCGGTACAGAAAAAGACTTCGAGTTCTACTTTGTGCCTTAAAATCATTGCATGTACATTAATTTGGCTAAACGGTAGAACATCCTTCAGCAGTATCGGTGAAGGAAGTTTGGGGTAATGGGCTTATGAGTTAATAAGGGGAGATAAAATCAAGGGGAGGAGCAGGTATCCAAGTTTCGTAGTAGTTAAGCACGTCCTCGTAAATATCGCATTTATAGAAAAACTATTAGAATTACAGTAGTTTGATTTATTTGGTTACGTGAGCGATCTGTCGAGGAGGATGTATCCCGGAAAGACTTTTATGTAAAGCTGACATTATTTAGCTGTTACTAACGTGAAGAAAACGCAGAAAACTGCACGTGATCAGTCCGTTGTGACGATCGACTACCGGTGTTGGGTGGTTTTATTCATTCGGTTACTGGAGGGTATTTATTGGGCTGCAATTTGAAATAAATTATAAATTCCATATAAATTCCCACTGTCGTCTTTAATCTGCTTCCAAGAAAGGTATGAAGTACAGGGACAAAACACTCCATGCAGTGCAAGTGCTTTGTGCTATCTGTCTCAGTAAAGGCGTAATGGAGCGCCTATTTTACGCTATATCATTTTCTCAGTAATTAACTGAATATACTATATATTTTAAAAAATTATATCATTTTTTGTAAGAATTATATTTAATTTACTATTTTCTTAAATGTTTTGCCAATAGATGACGCTTCAAGTAACGCAGATGAATGTAGACGGAAATTAATTGGTATATACAGTGGTGCCTCGTACAACGTACTTAATCCGTTCCAGGTGCACGTCCGTTAAGTGAAACGTCCGTTATACGAAACGCATTTTCCCATAGAAATACATGTTAAAACATATAATTCGTTCCGCAGCATAAAATAACCGTACTGTACCATAAAAAATGAAAATGGAGCAGACACCAATTATGCCGGGTAGTCAGATGTTGTGAGGAGGAGGTGGAAGAACACTTTCTTTACACATTCATACAGATTCAGACTTTTTACACATTGCAGCGGGTCTTTTTTTATTGTTTTTTAATCGGAGTCAGATTCAGGAGAGGCTACCGGAACTTGCAGGGTCAACTTCTCTTGTTCCATCCTTTGTTTTTTGCCCGCTGGCTTCTTGAAAAACATGACCAAGGTGGTCTGTTTCTCTTTCTTCTTTAACACCTGTCGGAAATGACGGACAAAGGTGTCATCGTAGAGATCATTGATCCTGTTGGCCTCAGCTCTGTTTGGATAATGAGTGTTGGTAAACTCCTGAACCTCTCCCCATTCGACAAGAAAGGTTTTGTCAACTTTCACTCCTGATGATTTCTTGCTTCGTTTCAATTGAAATCACCTTTCTGTTTTTTTAGAAGCCATGATGCATTATAAATGACTTAACTTGCCATATTATATGATACGAATAATTCTTTATTAATTAAGAGCACTAAACACTTCTACGAGCTACTCTCGCTCCGTTTTTTACAACCTCTTTTCGTCCCGCCACCTCGGCATCTACACAATTACATTTCGTTTATTTGAATCGTCAACATATATTACATTACATTTAATGTTTATTTAAATCATCAACATATATTACATTACATTTCTACTTCAGATATACTAATAATACATTCTAATAATACTAATATATCCTAAAAATAGCAGATTGTCATTGGCAACGGCAAAAGAGTGGAAACATCATTCGCACTTGTTCGAAAAAAGTCCATTGTTCGTCGGAAAGTCCGTTGTTCGCAGCAAGTCCGTTGCTCGAGTCACGTAACGGTCAAACAGAAAGTCCGTTATTCGCAGCGTCCGCTATTCGAGACGTACGTTATACGAGGCACCACTGTACTTGGTAGAAATCCAATCAATAATTTAGGTTGAGATGTAAGACATTATTATCTAAGTTAGAGGTATGTGAACGTAACTTCCGAGTTTCGTACAATTTGTCCGACAGCCTAGGCCTGTATAGCGAACAAACAAACAAACATCCTCATTTATATGTACTAGCAGATAAGCCCGGCGTTGTTTGGGCAAAAAGTAATGATAGCGAAGATTAAGATTATTAAGATATAAGATTATTAAGATTGGCTGTAATGTAATGTTATTACATTACAGCCAATCTTACCCGTTTTCACAGAATGCAAGAATTAGGTTCCCCTGTTTCCAGACTAATTAAAAAATTTTTAGATGGGTCTAAAAATATGTTCGATTTCCCGCAAAAACGCAGAAAACCGCATCTGCACACCTGTAAATCTTGCACGTTGCTTTCTCTTAACACTTCCATTGTTGAAGCCTTAACCTTGTCTCTCTCCCCTCCGGGGGAGGGGAATTTCGAAAAATCCCTTCTTGGTGTACGTTCTCGTGACGTACCCTAACTGTGTACCAAATTTCAACTTTCAACTCCTAACCGTTTGGGCTCTGCGCTGATTGTTATTATCAACCCGTCTAGATTATAGATATAGATAATTATTTTTTAAATTAAACTATGTAACAGCGACAAATGGTGTACTATTGCATAGCTTCTATACTTTCATCCAATGATATAGTAACATATAACGCTATTTAAAAAATATATATATATACCTCGTAATTTGTTATACTGTACCTATGATATCGTGTCCACAATCGTCATATCTGGTTGCTCTAAGATTTAGAGAAATTTAACTTTGGCATAAAAAATATCATCATTATATTTCCATTTATAAGGCAAGCTAAGTAGTGTTTAGAATTTCTCGAAATTTATTTCGTGCCAGCATCGCAGGGGCGCCAGTACATTGGGGTACGTGTCTCTTTTTCGTTTGGGTTGCTTTTTTCCTACTCCCCAGGATGGGGCCTCAAATTCCATTATCAAAATACAACAGAAAATCACGACTTCTAGAATATTCTGCGAATATAAAAAAACTAACGAACGATATTTGTTCATTGACACATGTAGCTTCGTGGCATGTTGACCAAAACTTCGCCTGGATTGCAACCAGCGCCACTTTGCGGAAGCGCTGATTCGACATAGAATCAGTTCGAAGCTTCTTGCATAATGTACGATGCCCCTTACACCATGTGCCCTCTTTTTTATAGTCTGCGGGCACCGCTACAGCATCAATTAAAACTATTTAATTAAATTAACTAAATTAAATGAAACTATTATTGTATTATACTACGTATATAGTAAATTATTACATAAAAGGAAAACAAAACCTTTTAAAGATTCAATATTTCCTCACCTTACGTTTTTAAACTTTTCCTGCTCTGTAGGCACTAAGAAGGCCTTTTATAGCAAGCCCATCGTAGGTTCAGCAGGCCCACAATAGGGCAGCTGGGCAGTAAGTGACGAGACCCATCATATCAGGGATAGACCATCACCCAAAAATTCCTGGGGTTCTAGATCCACCCGGATTAGTCCCCAGACTGACACTTTAACCGCTCGGCCATCCGGTCATTTTTTTTTGTATAGAACTACAATAAAAAATAAGCATGATATATAAAAAAATAAAAATACATTGTAAAATTATCATATAAACTTTGAACAATTCTTAAAGCAACTTTAATCACAATTATTATTCAGTTCCTTAATGCGTAAAGGAAATTTTCATATAGTTAATATGTACCGGTAACTTGAATTATAAATATATAAATACTGTAGTTATACTAAATTTTTATAAATCTGCAATGAGATCGATTGTACTCGGTAAAAATTTTACGCTGCAATGATTACCGCAGAACTGTAGGAATTCTAGCAGCGAATCGATTACCGCAGTAAGATTATAATTAAAAAAAACAATTAACTGTATAATGGAAATTAAAATATAATTAACACGCAAACTGATTTTACAAGCATTTCGGTTTATAAAATTTAAAATTATATTATTTGGATCATAAAAAAATATTATATAAAACATCATCGCACTGATGAGATAACGCCGAATCAATAGCGTCTGAAAAATGTATTCATATACATTATTAATTGTTAAATTGTTCTTAGAATTATATGATTTTATTGATTTTATATCTACTTATTTATTTCAGTAAATAAAAAAATATGTGCATTTACTTAATGTTTAAAATTTTATTGATTTAAAATATTTAAGAAATTAAAAAATTATATTATTATTAATTTTTTTTTTAAAACAAGAATCAAACTGGCAACACTTATTCGTGGGGCGCTTGCGTAGTTGTCGCTTTCCGTTCTGCGCCCGGAGAGTCCACATGTAAGTACATAACAGATATTGTTTAGTTTCTTTAAGATAATAAATTTAACGTATTACTTTTGATAAAATAATAATATATGGTTTAATTTGAATAAATAGCTATTTAAATTGGTGATACGCACGTGTTAAGTATTAAATTGGCATTGGTAAAGTAATCCCGCCATTGACGTGAGATTCCGCCATTTCATTCTTGCTTTTCCTCTCTTGTTTTCTATATTTAATTGCTCGTTCTGTTATATTCGCTAATAGATTTCGATTGGTTTCTATCTGCACACGTAAGTTTGACGTATTGAAGCCGTTTCCTATTGTAATTGCACACAACGAAATACAGATTTAAAATAGCAACAGACACAACTCCTTTATATTCATTTAGGTGCTTACAGCGGAGTTTTGTGATTGTTAAAAGTTACAATGAGGAATCACATAACAAAATACAAAGTTATGGATAAAAATAACCATCCCAAACACAAAAAAATGATGGAAATAATTATAATTATGGTTAATGAAATTAAAAATTGAATAATAAGAATGGAAATAATGAGTGGATTGGTAATTTTCTTGATGCAATTGAACTGTTTATTATGCAGAAAAAATTGAATGCAAAATGACAAATGACTTTTATCGTGTGATATGAAATTCAGATTTTTTGTAATACGGTTGTAATAACTGAAATGTTGGTTAACCGAAAGCTTTCTGGTTGGCAAATTCAAATTTTTGCTAGTGCCATGGTGCTGCAGCACTCCCCCCTCCCTGACAACCTAAACTGTAGGCCTACTGTAATGTACTACATTACATAAGGTATGTATTTGTAAGAAGTGTGATACAAAATATATACAGTACAATTTTGTGTTTAATATATTTTTTTGATCGTAAATGATTGGTTATTCGAACGACCCCGGTCCCAAATTGTACCTGATAATTGATTCTCTACTGTATTTCGTTTTATAAAATGCTCTCTTGTAATATTAGTCAAGCATGAAGTGTAACTTTTTTACTATCAGGGATGTTTAAATGTGGACATGATTAAAAAATAATTCAAATGTTATTTTATTTATCTATTATTTAATGAGTGCTCAGTAGTATTGAATGTTCTATAGAAATTAAAATTTTGATTTTTTAGAGAGAAATGTGTGTTATATGAATCGTTAAATATAGTTGTTTTGGCACAATTCTAGGACAAATGTAGCAAATTGGGACTTTGACAGAGCAGTAGAGCATATCAATAGGAACAAAAAAGTCAAAGGAACCATGCCCGTACGGGCGACCCTTCACGAGATATAGGCCCCCAAAAATGCCGCTAATTCTTTGCCGCTGCCGCTCTGTACTGAGTGCACTTCTATTTCCCTATCTCTAACACATTGTAACTGACGACGGAAAAAGCCAACAAAACAGATTATACACTCACCTTCGGCAGAGTCTCCTTTTCTCGCTACCCGACGACGACTGGCCCGTTTCTGATCTTGTTTAGGAGAAGCCGGGGTAAGACCGCCGGTCACCGCTGCCGCTTCCTCCTCCTCGGCTATGTCCAGGAGGTCGACGACGACGAAGATGGGATCGCCCGATGTTATTCGAACAATCGCATATAATCCAGGGTTCGGGTACAAGTATCCTTCGGTAATTAATTGGTAATAATTATGTTAATTTATTAGAATAGGTTAGGTTAGGTTAGAAAGTGCGTCCCCACTGAACTGGCCTCCTCTTAACCCATAAGTATCCAAATATCAAATATTTACTGGAATATCACAACTGTTGAATATTTACTGACTTGTACTCCTAACTAATGCGGTAACAAACACCGGCCGAAAATGCCCGAAGGCGGCCTGAAGGCTTATGAAATCTCGGTGGGCTGGGAGTAGGTCAAGTGACCCACGAACGCCCGGCCATTGGCTGCGTGACGGGCCCGCTGCACCTGAACGGCGGGAGGTGGCCGCGTGGCGTGGCGCGCTTAATCTGTGTGGCCGAGGGGGGCCACCCGGAGGGCCCGTCATGCGCAGTGAGCTCCTCGGCCTAGCACGGCTCAAGTATGAGTTCCGAAGTGTTTCTGGCAGAGCAACCTGGCGGGCCGGTGAGGAGAGAAGTGGATCGGCGCCTGCCGGGATCGGGGTTCGATCCCCGGCTGAGGTAAGAGGTGTAATAAAATAGATATTTGTATTTACAGGCAACAGATGGCGACTCCAGAAGGCTGCAGGTGGGATACTCGGGGCGCCGGGCGCGTGCCAGGGGGAGACGTGCGCTGGGGGCTAAGGAAGGGAGAGCTGATGATTTTTTTTCAACACTGAGATGGGGAAAACAAAAAAAAAAATTTCGCCCACGTGACGCCGTCCCTTTTGGGCGCGGAGTCACGTGACCGGATGTGATGTAGGCGCATCTTTGGAGGGCTATATCTCGCTTAGGGTCGCCTGTACAGGCATGGTCCTTTTGACTTTTATGCTTGCACAGGGGGGCTCTACAATTTGGGGGGAACAAAATTTTGCTACATTTGTCCTAGAATCTTGCCGTTGTTTTTAATTATCATCTATTGAAAATTCTAGTTAGTACTCTTTTGACATGTCTCTTAGTTACTGGTGTATCGGTTGCTATAGTTTGTGGACTAGTATTGAAAAAATAATATATGAATGTATCCAATTTTCAGTATTACAGAAAATTATATATATTCTTACTAAGGGGTGTCCTGGCTGCCTACGATGGCCCAATTTCTGCTCTCTTAGCCCACTTGTTCCAATATTGACTATTCCGAATAAGAATTTCAATATGTATACCTTCATCTTATATGTAATTCTTGCTTTTTATAATGTAAATTAAATTTGGATCTGTTTTGAAATGTACCTCCACACACATTGGAAAAAAAATAGTTTTTATTCAAATCAAACAAACTTTCCGTTCATATTTTCTCCATCAAAATTGAACGTAGAACAACTTTCAGATTCCAGAACAAATAAATTTTTTTTTCACAGTTGAACATCATGTTTTTTTTTTATGTCCAACAGAAAAACATTCCTATTATGTGGTTTGTTTTGTTCACTAGGCCCATGTTTCCAATAAGGACTGTTCATAAAATTTTGTGATAATTCATTCCCCACAAGGGACACCTCCCCATGGACCAACCTCCACTTACTTTCTTCTCTCTATCTCCTGTAAGTGAACTAACCCCTCACTTTACTCTCTCCTCAGACCACTCCCTTCACTTAGCTCACTTGTTCAAAACTTTTATGACAATTACTGGTGCTTCTATTTCTGTTTTATAACTCTTCCTCTCCTCTCATGAGAAAAACAATGATTTTAAGCTAAGTATTATATATATAGTAGATATAGCATTTTATTTTAGTCTGAAGTCTTGCTGATTTACTTTTATCTTATATAGAGTTGAATGAAGTAATTGTAATTGTTGGTGTTGATTTTTTTCATTCTACAATTTTTTGCAGCTTAAGAAAGCACAATTGATTATTTATTTTTTAGTGGCTTTGTTACCATATAACAAACCACACACACATCTGTAATTATTTCTACCAGGATGGTAAAAAAAAAGTGTTCAGAAAACAGTCTCATTTAAATTTACTTTCTCAAAGTGAAGTAAATTAACTATTATGAGAGATGATTGTAAGTCCTAGAGCTGAATTTTTTCACAAATGCTGTAACTCTGACTCCAACTTTGATTTCTCAGTTTATGGCCACTCTTGATTTTTGTTTATTTATATATCAATATAGAATATAAATAATAAATATACTAATTATATACTTTTTATATTGATTGCATGCAACATACAAGGCATTTCATCATGGTCAGTGTGAATCATCAGACTACTACTTAGAGCCATAACCTGTTATGGTTTAGAGTTGGTCCATTCTATTGACTCCAACTCCAGTTACTCAAGAATTGCTCTCAGCTATGACTTCACAGCCCTGGTAAATCCCACAGTTTTTGTGCTTAGGAATCAACATACAGTAGTGGCCAAAAGTAGAGCTATCCTTGACATATTTTTTAAAAATGTTGATCTCTATTTTGTTTACCACCTACTACATAATTAATATTGTGATAGTGGAAAACCTTTGGTATATTATCAATAAAAATATCTGTATAGTGGAAAAGAGCACCAAAAAAAAAATGAGTCAAAATACTCAATTATCTCAAACAGATTTTATTTTAAGTCTGATTTACAAAAGTAAAAACAAATTTTTATATTTTACACTGTGACAAAAGTAGAGCAGTAAAGGAAGTATGCAGATTTTTCCAGTATTTTTAGAACAAAATATTAGTATTTTGTGGCCTAACCAGAGCTTCTGATCAACGTTCCATTGAATCAACTAAGTTGTCTGGAGGAATACAATTGTCAAATGATATCAAATAAAGAATGGTAGATATGCATTTGAAGAAAAAAAAGACCTTTACTAAAATTGGTAAAATCTTTAATATTCATAAAACTATTGTTGCGAAAGTGGTGAAGTGTTTTCAAATATATGGGACCATTGTTTCTGCCAAAAAGTCAGGTAGACCACAAAAAACCATCATAGTTGGATTGTTTGATCAGGCATACAAGTGCAGCCAACCCTTGTTTGACTGCTTCACATTTGACATGAAGTGGGTAATCCAGATTTAAGCTTAAGGACTGTATGAAGATGTTTGACTAATTTTGGATTACATGGGAGATGACCAGCAAAGAAACCACTCATCTGTACAAAAAACAAGTTCAGATTAGAGTTTGCATATGAACACATCACTTGGACCAAACAAAAAATGGTCCAAGGTGTTATGGAGTGATGAATCTAAATTCAGTGTCTTCTCTAGTGATAGTAAACGATATGTCAGATGACCAAGTAAACAATATGTCAGATGACCAGTGAACATGAGATATGACCCAAAATACATAGTTCCTATAATAAAGCATGGTGGTGGCTGCATAATGGTATGGGGATGTTTCTCTGAAAAGGGAATTGGTCCAAGAATTAATGGAATAATGGATCAAACTGTTTATCAGGACATATTGCAGAATCAAATGCTTACTCATGCATGTCATTCAATGCCAAAGAAATGGATCTTCCAACAGGACAAAAACTCAAAACACAGCAAGTTTGGTAAAGCAATGGTTTTAACAGAAAAGGGTGAATCTTATGACATGACCAGCCTAATCGTCAGACCTAAATCCTAAAGAGAATCTTTGGAATAAAGTTGAGTGCCATATATGCCAGCGTACATATTTGAATCTGGATGAATTGTTGTCTACCATTCAAAAAACATAGTATGAGACTCCCAAATCACTGCTTGACAACTTAGTTGATTCATGGAATGTAGATAAGTAAATTAATGGAATGTGATGCAGTGATCAGCTCTGATTACGCCACAAAACACTAATATTTTGCCCTAAAAATACTGAACAAATCTGCATACTTCCTTTGGTAGCTCTACTTTTGTCACAGTGTAAAATATAAAAATTTGTTTTTACTTTTGTAAATCAGATTTAAAATAAAATCTGTTTGAGATAATTGAGTATTTTGACTTTTTTTTTTTTTAACTATTATAATATTAATTACTAGCAGACCCCGCCACGCGTTGTTGTGGCTCAAAATGTATCTATTATAAAAGTATAACACTTCCCCCGTGGGGGGTGGGAATTTTTCAAAAAATCCCTTCTTAGTGTACATTCTCTTGACATACCCTATTAAAATGCAATCAAAAATGCAAAAAATTGCATCTAAAATAGTATAATAGAAGCCAAGTTCTTCACAGTAAGCCTTAATCCTGTCCATCTCCCCCAGTGGGGAATTTCGACATGTATATTATATAAAAACATGTGCGTATTCGAATGCTGCGTTGTGTCAAAATTTCAAAGGAATCGGTATGAACAAAACAAACATTACATTTTTATTTATATAGATAGATAGATAGATAAATAGATAGAGGATGATCTGCTTTAGTTCATCCTCACAGAAAAGCAAACTTAGGGCGTCATACTCGTAGCGCCATCTGTTGGACATAAAAGCCTTAACCCTAGATGATATCTTTTAATTTATATGAATGTTTAACGGAATAATATACAGCCTATGTTCACCCTGAAGTTCCATTCTAAATATTGGTGAAAGAATTTTTGAAATCAGATGAGTAGTTTCAGAGATTACCCGCTACATACAAACTTACAAACTTTACCTCTATAATATTAGTATAGATGTAATCGGTGGTGAACAAAATAGAGGTTGCATTTTTAAAACATATGTCAAGGGTAGCTCTACTTTTGGCCACAACTGTATCTGGGGCAGGGGAAATTGCAAATGAACATCAATCTTTGACTTACAAAATGAACAAAATTGGGTAATTTTATTTCAATAACATAAAAAACAGGCAAGAAACCTTCATTAATACACATCAGACTATGCTCAAATGATATAATTTGATACAACTCTTGGTATTTGTAGGTTATCCTCCTGCATGTTGTCATGTTGCTTTCCATTCTCACATAACTGTTGCACCCTGTTGTCAAGAAACATGTAGATGAGTTTGAATGGATGACTGAATGAAATAACTAAATTTAATACAAATCAAAGATTTAATTAAGATTAATTTATTTCAATAACATTTTAGAATATTTTTTGTTTAGAAAGTCAGAATAACTTTTACTTTCGTGGCTGTTATGTATATGTTACTGTGAATGACCGAAATCTGGTGAATGTCAACATTCTCCGGTGAATGTCAACATTCACACAGTCGTTTCGTGTATGTCCGAAATATTTGCTAAATATTGTTATTTCTCACTTACACCGGCAAATGTCGACATTCAGAATGCGCTGATGGTGAATGTTGAATAAAAATATTTTTATTACGTTAAGACAAAAATGCAACTTTTTAGTATGTCAAAATAGGAGAAAGCTTAAGTAATAGTACATGTAAATAAACTGTTGAACCTAAAACGAACAGTACATTCTATATCATTAAAGAAAATAATACAATAATAAACTTACATATAAATTATGTGATTAACATTATACAATCTTATTTATTGCAACAACTTAAACTGTTATGGCATTTTGAATTGCACAAGAGTCCCTTGCTTTTACAACTGCATTTATTCATGGAACACTTTTTTTTGCAATGACAGCGTGTATAGCCTTTCCCTCCACTTTTCAAATTAGCTGCAGCTGCTTCTCTCAGCGATATTTCTTGAGAAGAAATCTTACCTAAGGAAAATTTTCTTTACAAATTACAAACTGATTACGGGTATAAAGCTGCTTGAGGGTATCATTTTTGTTTGCTAATTTATAAAAGTCGGAGTCTTCTATTCTAACAACAACTGCCAACACATTTTGGGCATCTGTACGGCCATGGTCAACATCAGGGACTTGTATTCATATGGTATCACCAATTTGAGCAGAAGGAAACGATGAAGAATTTGGCGACAGACTGTCGCCTCTCCGTCGACATCGGCTTCTTGGGTGTCGTTTCGACCTTCACCAAAGCTTATCTGTGCTTATCGACATACACCGGCGATTGTTCGAATGTATAATAATATAACAAAATATTCGGTCTTTCACCGACGTATTTTGTATGTGTCGACATTCACCGGAGAATATCGAATTCTCTAATTTCAGTCTTTCACAGTAACATATACATAACAAGGAAAAGTAATGGAATTTGTGTCAAATTTGACTCTCGAGTTTTTTTTGCAAATCTCCAAGTTTTGAACCTTCTAAACCCAAAACAAAAAAAAGAGGGAAAATTCTGGATGTGTGTTTTGGCACCTATTTTGCTTAATATTTCAGGATGGGGTGAAGATAAATGAAATTTGGCATGGTAGTTTGTATGTAAGAGGCATTGATGCTATTAAATTTTGATTGTGAAACGTCAAGGGAATGGAGAGATAGAGGGTGGTCACATGAAATATCTCACAAGGGATCAGACTTAATAAAGATATTACTTGTTGTTAGCATTATGGTGTTTTATAAAACTCATTTCTACCTGTATAATTAAGTCTTTATATATTTTTAATTATTATAAAATAGCAAAAGTTTTTATAAATAACAAAATCTCATAACAGATGACACCACATATAATTTTATTTATTTTTAATTAATAATACAAATGTTATTTTTAAAATAAAATCTCATAAAAGCCAGGAAAGTTATGCAACTCATTACTAGATTTTTTAAGAATTCAAACATACCGTTTAATGTTACATCCTAATGTGCAAATTAGTTCAGTTTGAGAAATTGTGTTGATGAGACAGTTGTGGAGAATTGATTATTTAGTTTTTGGAATGTGTGTGTGTGTGTGTGTGTGTGTGTGTTTTTTTTTTTTTTGAAAGCTTTTACAAAAAGAGGTATAAAATGAAGTTATATTTAAAGTGAAAAAAATCCAAAATGTGGACATAACAAAACAAATGTGAGATATTGGTATATGGACAAATAGATGGAAGTGGCAAATTCAACCTAGCATAAAAGTACAAATCAGGCATAAATTCAGCATGGAACATCAAGAAAACAAAGTGGTATATCGTTGTATTCATAAGATCATTTCAAATGGAAAGTAAGTTTCGGGAACTACTGAAAACAATTGGATGAAAAGTAGCAAAATATAACCATCCAAACCTGATAGGCCAATCTAGTCAAAGTTGGGCTGATTCCATTTGGTAAAGGATAAGGTGGTCACAAGTAGAACGAGTATAGGTTTATCAGATTGACTCTGCAAAATTGTAACCTTGTCAACAGGTAAGCAGGCTTGAAGGGTGTGAGTTTTATCAGGGCTGTCGGTTGGGCACACATGCCTAGATTTCTAAATTCTAGGTGAAAAATGACAGCTTAGCCATACGTACATTTTTATAAATGCCCAATGCAATTGTGGGTGAATTCTGGGCAAGCTTTCACTTTTGCGACAAAAGGGCTAAAATTGTGAAAAATAACACAATTATGTACCAGTTCTGTTGAAATATCAGCAATATATATCAGCTTGTAATGTTGTACAAAGTACACAATAAATGTGTTTATCAAAACTGACTGATGTGACTCATGGATTACTTAAATTGACTTACATTTACAAACCCTAGTGAGTCACTGTGACTCCAAATTTTTAGGCTAGCATATGCACTGGTTAATATTTGTGTATATATATGCCAAGCCAAGGTAGAAGCAGTTGCCAGCTGAATACCATAGTGGGAGTTATAGGCTGTAGGTGTAACTGGGGCAACATGACTGCACGGTAAGTGGGATTGCAGGTTTCAGTCTTGCTTCAAGTCAATTCTTTTCTTTAAGAACCTTCTAAATTAATTATAAAATTAATTTAATTATAATTATTAAATTTAGCAAGAGATGGTGCCTAATGCCTGCATCTAGTGCCAAATTACTTAGCATTTAATTAATAATAGTAGTAGTAATATTACCTGATATAATTTGGCTTTAATAAGAAGTGGCCATTTTATTAAAGCCAGTAATGTAAGAGTGAAATAACTTAGAGAAATAATGTAATTTGAATTTACCATATTTTTAATACATACATACTAAGAATTTAAAGACTCTGTATATTACAGTAATAATAACTGTAAATATTTGTTATACTTTATTTACTAAGATACCCCATATTAAAACTGTTTGAATGATTGATTGATTAATATAAAAAAGTAGCTTGTTAAAAATGACACATTTGAATTCTATTTTTGAATTGTGTACAGTTTTGACATGGTACAACATGTTGGAGGATAATCCAAAGTAGTGGTTTCAAACCTTTGCTGATGAGAATTTGACTTGAGAGTTATCAAAAACAGGCCTGTGTATGAAAATACAATTATCATTATTTAACAATTCTATATTTTTGTCATTTTTGAACACTATATAGTTCATACACACAACACAAGTCAATCTTCATTGTAAATTTATTTAATTTTCAGTTGATAATTCTATATTTAGTTATGTTTATTTTGGAGAATGTTTAGTAGGCTACTATCTCACACGTCTGACTTGAAAACCGAAAAAATGAAGTTAAACAAAACTCACCACATGCTATCTGTCACGCTGGATACCATTAAATAGATAATGTAGGAAGAGGGGAAATAATAGTAACAAAACAAATTCATATTGAAGAGAAACATACTAAAATATTAAATAAATAATTATGGAGACTAAAGTTGCTGCCAGCAGAGAACTGATAATAGGCTTGATGGAAAATGTAAATGAGTTAGCATCAACTGTCCATATCACTACTGATGGGTACAAATAAACATTCATAACATGGCTAGTTTCAGAAGAGGTTTTTTTGACTAGCACTACTAGAAAACAAACTGCAATTTTGGTTTTTTGTTGTTGTTACTATTATTATTATTAATTTCTGTTGTTATGTTGACGTACTAATTATTAATACATGGTTTTTTTTAAAATTTATTACTAGCATAATACAGGTATACCTCGAGTTACGTCGTTCCCGATTATACGTCGTTTGTCAAAAAAGTATATGGAAAAATAAAAATCAAGTTTAAGTCATTTTATTCGACTTACGTCTGTCCGCCACAAATATTGAAGTCGTAATATCACTAGAAAAGCATTTAAAGCACATAAAATCATATTAAAATATATACATTTACAAGTATGTACTGTATTTACAGTAGGCCTACATGCATTCGTAAATTTAAATTACTTTTTTCTGTACTATATTAAAAACTAAAATTTATTTGTTTGTAAGCTTAAAATAGATCCTTATTAACCAAACATTATTAAAAATGCATTAATAAATAAAATACAGAACCGGAATTGGCAATTTATGGTTTAGCCTAGTGACAAGTAGATTTGGAGACAAATAAATTTGACTTAAGTCGTTCTCCTGGAACCAATTACCGACGTAAGGTGATGTATACCTGTATTTGTATATATTTGTTGTTATAACTTATTGTTTATTAAATAATCCACTGATATTTTTTATTGCTTATTTTTTTGTACATAAGCATTTTACCTTAGCATTAGTTTAGCTTTTGTTTCTTGTTCAAAAGGGCACATCTGCTCTTCTGAAGAAACTCTGGAGTGAAGTTTGGTCAGGAGTCTGGTTTATTGCATTGTACCAATGTGCAAATGTGTAAATTGCAAACTTTACATATTTGCAATTTACACGCGTAAAAAAAGGTTTCGTGGATTGTTATTTATCAATGTAGTGTTAAGTGGTTGGAAGTTGTTTTTGCACTTTTGTGGTGGTGTAAATGCCAATTTTTATCATACACAGCTAAAACAGGAAAATAAAAATTCTACTTTAATTACTTTTACTGATTAATTTGAAAATATGCTACAAAATCTTTCTAATAATGGCAGTACTCACATTTGTAGATTCACCTAATCCTGAAACCAAAAACATGGACATCTTATTTTGTTAGGTATATTAAATACTTGGATGTCACACCAACAGTTGTATTAATTCAATTAGATGGCTTATTTTACTAAACAAAATGAAATTTTTAAATACAAGAAGAGGAACATGATAAAGATCTTTATACTGTAATAGAATATCTGTATTAATTAAATTGTGCTGTACACTGATAGAGAAGAAAAATTTTTGTAACCTCAAGATGTCAAGCAAGTCTCAAATGAAGACAATGGCAAGGTATAGTACTTCTCAGTGCTTTTTAAAAGTAGAGTTTAGTTCTGTTTTTCCAAACAGACTTACTGTCTTTAATGAATATGAATTTACTCTCATTGCTGAAGTTTACCTAATTCTAATTTGTCATAGTCCATTGTTTGTTTTTGTATCCAGTTGCACATATCTCATTGATGCATATAACAAAAGCTGTAGAAAATCATTCAGTTTTATATAATATTGGATTAAGAGGTTTAAAAAGATTAAGAAGTTTTACAAGGAACAAAAAATTGCAAGCAATTTGCTTATTGGAATAATAGATACATCTGTCTTATATATTTAATTCTTAATTCAAATATATTCACTTTAAGATATTATTCTTGATTTAACAAAAGATAAACAGCAGCTAATTTTGAATATGTACTGTACATTGCAGAATTAGGAATGTTTGATTTCGTCATCTATAAGCAAGTATCTAGTTGAGTCAATGTTTATTAACTGTCATACATGCTATGAACTGTTGAACTCTGTAATAGAGTGTTCAACAACTTATATCAGCAGAACTGCAACATCTAACAAGAGGACTATGAATTGGCCTTTATAGTGGGAAATATTGTTTAAATTATTACAGGTTCTGTTTATATGTTAAACATGATTATATGTTGTCCAATAAATCAGACAATTCGCTTCAGTAATTAACATATGTCATTTCTTATAGATGAAAATTAAATACTTTTTCAGTTTCTGTAATAATACACATAATCTAGTAGAAAAAATGTTTTTCATAGTTTCTTAAATTAAGCAATTAAGAATAAATATATCATGTTATGGTATTCCTAATGATATTTTAGATAGTTCAGCACCATACTTACTACACACTTTGCTTTACCTTTGCACTTCTCATTTGCATACCATTTCTCTTTTGTTACTCTTTCAGACCAACAGTTTTACTTTCCTTGCTGCTATGTATACATAACAAGGAAATTGTGTCAGATTTGACCCATGAGTTTTTTCAAATCTCCATATTTTGAGACCTGCTGAACCCAAAAAAGTAAAAAAAAGGGGGGGAAAGTTCTGTGGATGTGTGTATGTTGAAGGTTGAGGTGGTGGGGAGATAGAGGATCATGTCATATCTCGAGAAGTTAGACTTAATGATTTTATACATGTTTAATACTGCTTAACCTGACACAGGGCCCTGAATATGGCCAAAAACATTCATTTTTGAAACAGTAATTGCTGGAAATTAAGAGGAAGATGTAAATTTTTGTGTTTAATGAAGATTTTACTGGTAATTAGCATTTACAATGTTTTTATAAAACTCATCACTCTCTTAAAATTAAATTTTGTTCATCTATTTTGAAGCTTAATAACTCCTTTGTCTTGTTTTGAAAATTTCTGAAAGTTTGTTTGCAGGGAGGTTTGTGTATTTGGGGATTGATGCTATTAAATTTTGGTGGTAAGGTCAAGGGGATGATTGAGGAAAGTCATATCTCAATTGGGAATGGACTTAATAAAGATTTTACTCATCATTAGCATTTACAATTTTTTTTATAAAACTCATCTCTACCCTGAAAATTAAGCTTTTTGCCATTTTATATTAATTTATAATATAAAAAGTTTTTAAATAAAATATAACAGATGGTGCCATATGCAGTTTTAAATATTGTTACTGGGGAAAGTTACACGACTTGTTGCTAGATTTGTTTTGTCCAAGTCTTTTTGAAAGGACTATTCTTTCTTGTTTTTAACATATAGCCATTAAAAATAAGAAATTAGCTGATTGTAGATGCTTATTATTACTATCTCTACACCATAGTTATATTTATTTGTACCTTCATGTTTAACTAGAAAGCACTTACAAATTTTTTCAAATAAAATAACTAGTGTGCTCTTATTTTCACTGTTAGTTTTATGAGCCTTGTGTATAGTTATTCTTTTATTCCACAAATACAGTTGCCATGATAAGAGCTAAGATAATCAGGTGAAAAACTGCAATAGGAAGATCCCACTGCATCATCTCACTCATTTAGTTCAGATTTTAAATAATTAGCTTTTAATATACAGTGATTTTTAAAAAATGTGTAGCATCTTCCTTGACTTTACAGAATGCAGTATTATTATATTTTTTGCATTTATCCTATACTAGGTAGCATGTTATTTCATGTTAAAACATTTTTTGTCTCCCAAAAGTTAGTGATTTGACTCCCCAATAACTGCTCTCCCACTGACTGAGAAATAGGTTTTTCTGTCACCTGGCAACATGTCTCCCACAAAAATTGCCTAGTGTGTCACAACCTTAAGTGATTTAAAATTTTGTTTGTATCTGTGAAAATAAACATTTTTTAATATATATTTCCAATTTCTGTATTCAATTCTGTTTCTATTTGTGCTTTTTGCTACAATATCATAATAAAGGTCACTGTCTTGAGTCCAATAAATATATTTATATTCTTGACAAACTGATATTCAGAAAGTAAAAGTGTTATAAATACAGTTAACTGTGAGTAAATAAATAAGAAAATGGAGGCAAAGTTCTACTTTGTGTATACTTAATATTTTATTTGTTTTATTAAACAGTCTTTGGATTAAAGAAGTTGAAGTTAATGAAAACTTATCTTCAACAAGAGGAGAAAATTATTCTCCATAATTTTACTACTAGAAATTATAGCATATGCATTAGATTGAACAAATTTTTGTGTAGATTTTTAGTATGACTCATCATCATCAGAGTCTAAATTTGTGTGTTCATTCTGTACATGTTCTATAATTTTATATGTGCAGTACCTTCATGTTCTTCTGCTTTCAGGATATCAAATGTACTTTCTATATAATACGTCTCTGTAATCCAAAAAAATTTGGTAGACGGACTCACAGCCAAACTTTCAGTTAGGAACTCACTTTTATTTTTCAAAAAAATGACAAATGCATTTCAGGTTGGTACACGCAACCTATAGAAAGATCTAACACACAGCAATACAGTTATATAATATAATATCAAATATATTTTTTTAAACTGGGAAATCGAAGAACAATAATGTACAAATTGCATATGATATGAACTCAGTCCCTGATGCTTGTTTTCCTGTAGATAACAGCATTCTAACTAGGAGGTGGTAATCTTGGCAGCTGCTGTTGACACATGGAGCTGTAAAATTTGTTGATGAATATGTTGACAGATTTTTGATTGGCAGAACCTGAAGTATTTGTTTTCGGAAAATGTGTTTATTTTCTGCCCACTTTCCACATTTTAAATTTCCTGCTGTGTTGTGAAATTTCAGTTTCTAGCACATTTTTAAATGTAAAGCAAAAGAAAGACCCAGATTGTCTTTGGATCATTGACCTGCATAAAACTGTAGTTGTCATTTTATTCTCACTACTAGGAAGGTTAAAAGTGTAGAATATTTAAGTAATACTTGTGGTCCATGATTTAGTCAACATTGCAAATTTTTAACCCTTGCAGCACTCATGCAGACTCATACAAGGACAGATCCACCTCCATGTTTCACTGTAGAAATTGAATGTTTGGATTAATCTCATCATTCTGCTTTTTCCATACCATCTTTCTACCTTCAGAGCTGAAAATATTGAATTTGCAATCATTGGTAAATTTTTGGACCATTTCTAGAAGTCTGTCATTATTTAACATACTGTGTGACACAAAAAAGTGGGATTACACAAAATTAGTAGCCTACTACTTCTAATCAAGTAGTAGGCTTGAACTTAATGGGAAAGCAAAAATCCACAATAATATATAAATAAACAACAATGATTATAAACAAGAAGTTAGTAATAAATATATATTTCAAGTATCCAAAACAAGTCAAGATCAATTATGTACAAGCAAAAAAGCAATTAATCAATGAAAGAAATTTTTTCCTCCAGCTTGGGACGTACAATTAATTAAATCTCCACAAATATTAAAAATAAAAAGCAGAGAAGACACCTCTTATGAGTTGATACTTTATCAGAAGAATGCCAGAAAATTTGCTTCAAGGAAGGTAGGTTTTGGGAGCAATGCCACACCATTGAATGGGTGTGTTGTCTTTCATCTGCTTACAAGTGTAATTCTGTGTTACCCTATTTACTTATTTAAGCATTATAGGGTCAGTCACTTGTGTAAATAAATATTCATTGTTGTTAATTTTGAATTTAGTATATTTTGGGGTTTATTGGGTGTTTCCATTCTTAAGACAAAAAAGTTTCTGAAAAGAAAATAACAACTAAAAATAATGCCCAAAACAATTTCAAAAAATCCTTTGTTAGTGTGCGTTCTCGTGACGTACCCTAAAGCTGGATGCACACATGTGGCGCGGCAAGGAAAAGCGGCAGGATGATGCCACTTTCTCGCCACAGAAGTCGATTTTGTGCCGCAAAAATTGGTTGAATTTTATCTTTTGCAGCAACCGCTGCCAAGACATGTTTCTATCAGCCAATAACAGTTCGTCTGGTAGTCACGTGAGAAAATACAATCACGTGGTGTTTTAATGGCGGAAAGTTCAACGCTGTTAACCGAGATAACTAACATCAGAATAAAGAGAAAAGATAATAAATTTAACACAAATTCTACACAAATAATCATATATAATTTAATTCAAAGAACAGAACAACCAAATCTTACTTGAAATAGTATTCTTTATCGAGGAATAAGCTTATTTTGTTCATCAGTTCTTTATCAATCCAAGAAAATATCTTTAATCCAAAATCTTTGTTCGAATCTTCGACAAAATCTTCTAACTAAATAAAGCAAGCCGTACAAAACAAACTTTGTAAACATGTGGATAGCGACAATATCGGTACCGCTCGCCATCTTGAATACTGAACGCATGCACCAAAATGTAAGCAGATTGCCACCGTGTGATGAAGATTCGTTTGCAACACCGCTTTTCCTTGCCGCACCGCATGCGTGCATCCAGTTTAACTGTGTACAAAATTTCAAGTTTCAACTCCTAACTGTGCTAAAATGCTCACGATGAAATGCTCGTATACACGCGTGCCATCTATCGTAGGATAAATGTACTATGCCAGAAACCTTCACGGGAGTATATTAAACAACTTCCCAAAGTTTCATGGCAATCGGATAAATGGTGTAGTAATGCATGAAGGACAGACAGACATACACATTCATTTTTATATATATAGATTAGCATTTACAATTTTTAAAAAAATTTGCTCCTATTCCCAAAAGTAAGGCTATTGCTTTTTACAATAGTTATTATAAACTTATTTTCTAATAAAACTTTGTAACAGATTGACCCAAGGACAATTTTCTCCTTAATGTTGTATTTGAGTGCCGGGAAAGTGTACAAGAGCTCTTGTCAGATTTTTTCTTTTTTGCATGAATTACTGAGAACTAATTTTTTTATAAATTTGATTACTACAGTTTTTTTTCAGTTCTGGAATATTTTGGCCATCAAAATAACAGTTAAAACCACATACAAATGTTTTGATTGGTTATTTGTGATGCTTGATTCCCTTAGGGCTGATTGCCCAAGTTACCATTTAAACTATGTTTAAATTATGTTTAAATTACAGAATCTGAATAATAAGTTATTATTCATCTGGAATAAATTAAACCTTGTCACTAATCTGAATAATAAGCCAATTACGTAAAAAAGAACTTGGATGTATTGTGTAAGTCAATATATGCATATGCATGTAATATAAAATTGTGTATTTTCATTTGATAGTAAAATTAATTTTTATTGATGATAATATATAAAGGAATTATTTTTTGGTAATTTTCTAGTCTTTTATATCTTATTATTATTTTAATAGAAAAATGCTCTAAGCTTGAAATTCTACTTTGCATGTAGTACTAATTTTGCAATTTTTTCACAGATAGTAATACTCTTTATGTGAGATTTAATTTTTAGTGATTGCCTTGAGTAATGAGTGTTCAAATTATGGATTGACCAGTTAGATCTTGCTCAACACAATTAATTAGTATTGAATTGCTCTAGATTAGTGTTCTGCAACCTTTTTCTACTCGCGGCACACCCATGACTCAACATGGCACACCAAAATGTTATTCCCCTCAAAAATGTATGATATGATACTATTAATAAAATTATGTAATGCCATTAACCTATTATTATTGCTTGTAATAAAGAATAAACAAACATCATCTTATTTCATCAGTGCTGCGACAGAGAATGGAATAAAAGCATAAGAAACACAACAACTGTGATATAAATATATAAATAAAATTTGAAATTAACAGAATATGTAAAAGTTCACATCACACCTTTCATCATGTGACAGTTGCAGAACACTGCTCTAGATAGTAAGGATATATTCTAGCTTGTTGATTTCTTTGCAGAAATAAGTAAAGTTCTCATTTGATAGATTTGTTGCTAGATTGTTTTTATGCAAAATAGTCTTATCATTTACATAAACAACTAACATGGAAATTAATGTTTCAATTTTTATTTGACACTGATTATAAAATATTTTATTTTCAGAGCTAGCTTCTTAAAAATGGAAGGAGATGAGGAATATACTGAAGCTAATGCAGGTGCTTCAACAACTTATCCTGTACAGTGTTCTTCCCTTCGTAAAAATGGATTTGTTATGTTAAAGGGACGTCCCTGTAAAATTATGGAAATGAGCACTTCAAAAACTGGAAAGCACGGTCATGCTAAGGTATGCAGTCTACTTAATAGAAATGAATTTAAGTTTTCATTTAAAATCAAAATAGCAAACTTTGGATCTTCATGAAAGCTTTATTAATTTACATTTATAAATGTAACATTACTCATTTCATAAATTCATGTAAAAATAAACTGAGATATTCTAAAAGCATTAAAAAATTTTGAAGAAAGGAAATTTTGATTGAAAATACAAAATTTATAAACAAAGGAACAAAAACCTAATGTTGCATACAAAAACAAGACATTTATTTATAATTTTAATAGTGTTAAATTGCATGTAATAATCATATTAAATACATTTATAATACAAAAAACAACAACTGCACAAGTAAACTGGATTCAGTTCACATTTATAATAGCTATTTTCATAACTATTCATTGAATATTATTATTTACAAATATTAGATAATATTTTTAAGGTTCCTCTACTAAAAAACAACTTGGTATTATACAAACAAATCAGTAAGTTATCAAATTTTCTTGTTTATTTCTCTTATGACAAATATAACAGTGAGTGCAAAATTATTTTGGAGCTACATCTATATTACAATATGTCATTTAACAAAAATTAAAATTATTTATACATAAAGCATTAAAAAATTACATTATCTGAAATTCAAACTGTTTCAAATAAAGTATCTCTTATCATTCCTTTTTTATTAAGAAGTAATTATGATGCTAATAAGTTCTTGTTGATGTATTAATTGCTATTTTTTAGTTGTAAATGTTTATTTATTAGTAATATTTGATATATATCATGCAAATATAAAGTTTAATAGTTACTTTATATAAAAAATTTTAGGTACATTTGGTAGGTTTGGATATTTTTACCAACAAAAAATATGAAGATTTGTGTCCTTCTACTCATAATATTGATGTTCCAAATGTAAGCCGTTGTGACTTTCAGGTAAATTATTATTTATATTGTGCTAATTATTGATGTGTATTTAATTGTTTTATTAAGAGAAATTAACAGAAAATAAAAATAATAAAAATAAATTGAACATTTCAATAGCTAATTGATATAAGTGATGATGGTTTTGCAACTTTAATGAATGACAAAGGAGATACTCGTGATGATTTAAGAATTCCTGAAGGCGATCTTGGACAAAAAATCAGAGAGGAGTTTGGTAAAGAGGATAATACTGTTATTGTAAGTAAAATATTATTAAAAATTTCAATATATGTCAAAAAATAATGCTTTTCTGGGATTTAATTCAAAAATTAAATAATTTTAATGACTTGAAAATAACTTAATGTAACAAAAACTAAAAAAAAAGTTAAAAATGAAATTAAATATTAGACAATTGCATACTTTTAGATATATTGCAGAAAGTGATAACATTTTGATATTGCATAATTGATGACTTGACAGAAAATAAAACAGAAAATTATTTAACATAATATGATTAGAATGAACTTTAAGGGAGTATATATCATATGCTACTTTGGCTTTAAAAGTAAAAAAACAGCATTTTATAAAATTTTATAATGAAGATAGGAATGATCTTGAAATTTATTTTCTCTTTTTTTATAGGTAACAGTTCTGGCAGCTGTGGGAGAAGAAGCCATTATTACGTGCAAAAATGCCAATTAACACCAGCATTAAATGTAATATTTGGATAGGGGAGCATCAATCTCCAGCCATTGTGCTGTCATTTGTTTATCTTGCTCATCATTTGCAAACAGATTTGGGTGCTTCACTTGTTAAGAGCGTACATTATTAAAAAATAATAATAATAAAAAACCTATTTTACTGACAAAACACATCAGCTGAGTGCAAGTTTCAGGATGTGCAATGTTAAGATGCTCCTCTTCCCTCTCCCACAATTAATTGCCTGATGGAAGCTTTAACTTGTTTTGCTTTCAAATATTAAAAAAAAAATATAAAGAGTAATAAGTAAAAAATTTGTGATTGCAATAGTTGCAAAAAAAATTTAAAACTGAGTTTCAAATTCAGCTAATTAAAATTATATAAATCAGAATTAATTCGGTGTTAATATACATTTAGTTTTAGTGCAAGAGATAGCACCTAAACAATTATAAAAAAAAAAGAAGTTGGCATTATCACTGTAATGTTTGATAATTTTTGATTTGTTTATTAATTTGATTTTTCTTTTTACCAATTTGCAGACAAATTTGGTAATCATTACTTCCACTTAGAAACACATTCCATTAAATAAAACAAAAAAAAAATTGTCAAAATTTAAGAAAGATAAAATAATGAAAAATTGAATAACTTGCACAGGCTGTTCCTTAAAAATAATAACCAAATTGAAAAATATATTTAAATAGTGACAGAGTAGAATTGGATTTATATCATCTATCTGCATCTATCTATATTTCACAGTTCAATAATTCAAACACTATGTAATTAATATTTTAATGCATTTGAATATTAATTAATACAGGTTTAAGGAACAACCTGCTCTATAAATTTGAATGCTTGTTTTAGACGTTTAGGGTTCTCTTTCTTCATTATATACATTTCATTCATAAAGAGGTTTCTGTTAGAATATGTTTCAAAAACTTTGTTGCGATGTGCCAATATAAAATGATTTGAATAAATTTTGAAGAAGTCTCCAAACAGATCTTTTCCCACACGGCAAGAAATACAAATATCAGCCCTTCAGTTGTTTTCGATAGTATTGCTATCACAATTGCACCTCTGTGGTGTCTCGTGAACAGTAAAAAGTTAATGTCGGTGATCTAAAGATAATAAATAAGGGTTTTCTTAAACCTGGTAAACAGTTTGAATGTTCTCATCCAATTAAACTGCTTTGTAACATCCGAATAATAGATATTCTGTATATGGGATAGACTATATCTGGAACTTCTACTGTGATGTTGTATGTCAGCAATGCTGCAGACCAGAAACACCAGGTGATATACACTGTGGAGCTAAGGGTGGGTTGTATTGAAGTTCTTACTTTGTCAAGTTTCTATGATTAAAGGTTTGAAAGTCCAAGTGAATTTCTTTATTTTACTTTGAAAAAAACTTTATAAGGTTTCTTTTATATTAAAATTTTTTACATTTTTTACTGTTTATGAATTTCATAACAAGGTAGTTACAGGTATTGTATTTTAAAATTTTTAAATTTCTAGTTAGAAATGGCAAAAAAGTTTTATCTGTTCCGATCATAAGTAAGACAACAAAGTGATGGAAAAAAATAATAGTAAATCATTTCTTAGTTTATGGTTAATAGATTTTTACAGATTAATATTTTTAACTTGTCTTTAAAGTTTTGGGGATAGGAATATTACACGTGCACCCAAATAAATTATTCTATTGACTTGAAAAAATAAAAAATTAATAGAATGAGATTGACTATTTAAATTCTTATCATTACCATATCAAGGATTGAGTGGATAAGTTAAGAATTTTTTGCTAAAAAAATATTATTATTGATGTTTAAGATATAGAAGTGTTTTTGTATTATAACATGAGCAATTATTGAAAGAATAACGACTTCAAAATAGTATTTTTGAAGTGGTCGTTCTAAGTTAATTATTGGTAATTGAATTTCAGGTAAATTACTATAGAAAGGTTTGTGTTTAAATATTAATAGAATATTTAAATTACATTAGTAATACATGGAAAATATTTTTTCTACTGTTAAAATATAGGAATGAGTACAGAATCTATCAAATACAATAAATGCCAAATTAATTGGGTAAAAAAATTTATGTATTATTTATTTATTTTCTGCTAAATTATGAGAAAATCCATAGCAACGGCAGACTCGAGAATGAAAAGACGTTCATTCGCATCTGTTAATCTCATGGATCCAACAAGCATAAAAATAGTTTAATCAAATTTATTCAGAAATACAATATTATATTGAATAAGATTAAGTGAAAGCTTTCTCTATCGTTGACAAAAGTATATATTTTATAGAAGAAAGCAAATAACATTTTATATATAATGAATTAATTTTGTGGATGTATGTAAAATATTATGTTTATATTTCAATCATGTATACATTGTGTTTAAATTCTTATTTTGGTAAAAAAAAAAAGAAAAAAAAACATTCAGACAATTCAATGTGAGTATACCTGCAGATATGTTTGAATATAAGAACGAAAAAAAAAACTCATTAAAATAAATTCTTAAAACCTGGATTTTATTCAGTTTATTTGCATTTCTATTATACATTTATTCATAATTATTATTATTTAAAATTGTAGGAGGAAATTTTATCCATTGTAAAATATAATTGAATTAGAATCTTTCAAAAAATGCCTTCATTTTAGAGTTAATTGGTATAAATAGTTGCTTACTATATTAAAGGAGTGAAAATAAACTGTGTGTATAGTACAATACATTGCCTTCATTTTTGTGATGTTAAATGAAAAATGTTATTGGTGATTAAATATTTTTGGAATGCTTGTGGAAACTAATTTTCTTTATAAGTTCACATTGAAGAAATGATGTGTCTTGGCATACACAAGATTTTAAGTGCAATAAAAAAAAAGTTTTTATACAATATTCTATTGTAGTATTTAAATTGGAGTTATTTTCCAGCACAAAATCTCCAAGTTTCTGTGAAGTTTGTTTTTACTCCTTTAATGCTTGCTTACTGGGTCATTATTTTTTAAAACATGTTTTTAAGTGCAAAAGTTTTTTTGGTGTTGAAACGATTGCAAATTTTCTATGTAACCGGTCAAATCAGATTGTAAATCAAAGTAAAAGTATTTAACCACGGTTGCGGATTGATGAATAAATACTGGTTTGAATTCTCTGAAGGTTAATGCTGATTTTAAGTGTTAGTAGCGAGGAGATTTATATTTAAAATTATTTCCAGTTGCTTGTTTAAGTGAAGTGTCAAGATGTCCTTTACGAGATGCATTTAACTGTCGTACAGGATATGTTCTGTTAAGAATATTTTTCTAGAATTTCTAAGAGATATCAGGTGTATGTTGAAATTTCGAAGCACTGAAAATATTTTCAATTAATTATCGAGAAAGCAGACAGGCGATTGGTTCTATGCGATAAAGTTATAAATATACATCATCTGTAAATGCATTCAAAATCAAGTATCATTGCATGGTAACATTCATTTCACGATGTTTGTGAGAAGAATTTGCTCTGTACCAAATTGTTTGTGGAGAGTATATGAAGATGGAAATCATCAATGTTCCTTATAAAATTTTACAGGTGAAATTTGCATTGGGGCATTGACCAAAGACAGAAGTTACCAACCTGTGGCATAGTTCAAAACAAAAAAAATGCAAATACCCAAATACAGTACTTAACTGTAAATTACTTTTTTTGCCAAATTAAATCAGTGATGTTATTTTGAATGACATTGCTCCAGCACTGTCACACAAGATCACGTTTTGTACTGTGTTCACAAAATCTTATGTGTTCAGAAATTAATTGAATGTTCTTTGCAAACTTGTTTAAAAAGTTTATAGAGTGAGATTTGTAAAACAAAAACACTGTCCTACTTAAGTTTTTGAACATAATGTAGAAAGTAGGACATCTGTTGTAAGTGTAGGACTGTCCTACCAAAAAGACACGTGGCAACCCCATAAGATAGCTCAATGATTATAAATGGAAGTAAGTGCAATGTTGGAAGCAAGACAGCATATGAAGCACGTGACTGCCTGACAGTACCGGTACCAGTACAGTGAACCTTACCTATCAGGTTTGCCCATACTGTAGCATCATATGGGCAAACTGGATGGCAAATTTTCATAAATTTATACAAAATTTTCAGGTGTCTTATTTATGAATTTTTTATATTACACGATGCAAGTTGAATATTGATCGATGGAGCAAAGTATGGCATATCAAATTATGTAGGGACGTCAAATTTTAAAAAATTCTAATTGTTTATACAGACATATTTTGTTAAGAGCTGTATAGTTATTTAATTCAGGCTAAGATAGGAACGAATTATGTATTTTGTATGTTTTAATATTTTTATGCAGTTGATCTCTTGGACTCCCTACTTTTAAAAGGACAATTTAAATTTTTAATAAATAATGGTTACGTTTATTTGTAGTGCAGTTTTATCTGGCAGTCTTATCAAATTAAAGAATTATATATACAGTATATATAAAATGGATTTATCCTAATAATTTCTACATTTATAAGTGCTGATAAATGTTTTACACTATAATTTATATTAGGAAATACTGTAAGTTAATTGCCAGTAATAACAAAAATATATGTAAAAACAAGCATTTATCTATTGTGACATCACAATACTGTGCTGAAATTTTTAATTTAAAATATATGCTCTCCAACTCAAATTAGTAGTGTCTTACCCCTGTATATCATACTTTTCCTTTAACAGTAGAATCGTGCCGGTCATCTAAACTACTTTTAGGGGAAACGTTTTGAATTGAAGTAATGTGACTTCCGGTTTGCATTTGAAGTTTGTATATAGTTAACCTTAGGGGCCGGAGACCTGACTCCCATATTTGGTTTCATCTTTCATCTAACTCCGTTCTCGATATTAAGGAAAGACAGATGGACGACAGTGGAAATTTGGGCTACAATTTGTAAAACTTCAATGAAAAAAATGATACCAATAAAAAAACATTGGATAATTATAGGTCTAAAATTTTTTCAAAGTTACTTTCTTTTAAAAAATAAGAAGGTACAAAATGACACACCCCACAGAAATGTAGAGAATTTTGTTTTTTTACAGTTGAAAATTTCAATAAAACATTATACACAGTTCTGTACATGCAAGAGCAGCAATTTGGGTTTTAGACCTGACAGGTTTTAAACAAATCTCTACAAATAAGTGGTTTTGTAAAACCACTTACTTGTGAGATAAAATCTTTGTCTTATGGGAAGTAACCAAAATACCAAGGAACCCTCACAACCAGGTATACCAGAGTCTTATTGTTAGTAAGATTGGATAGGCTCAGGGACCTCTCAACATTCAAGATCTAGAAAATTGCAAAATTGAATAGAGCAACAAGTAATAAATTTATTATAAACAGTAAACAATCAAAAGGTTATGTTTGATAAATTTTATTAAACATAATATAACAATAAGTTTAGCAGAGAAAGCTAATTGAAAAAATTTATGAACATTAACCCTCCATTACGAATTCCTTAAGGGGGCCCTCCAAGCTTTTCTTGGATGGCCTACTTATGATGGTGTGTGTAGAAACAATGAGTGGTAGTAGTCAGTTTTTAGCTTGTATGAGATATTTCTTCATATCTTCTCAGATTGTTTGGAACAAAAATCCTTAATCTAGGGGACCTGACTGATTCAGTCAGCTTGGCACAGTTTGATACTTAAAGTTCACAACAGACAGGCAGTCAAGTAGTGTTATGTACTCGGGTGCCTTACAGTAGCACACTGTACTGTACAGTATGTGCTGGTAAAATGCTATGTTCTTACACCGGACCGACATCTTGTTAAAAGGAAATTTGCTGTTATTTGATAAATTATGAACACCAGACAAAAAATTATGGGCTTTTAAGACCTCATGACAGCTTTATAGGGCTTTCCCATTACATAAGGAAGTTTATAAATTAGAAAAAATTAGTTTTCTTAAGCTATTAATTATTTTTTGTAAACTTACAACATGGGTATCTTGAAATCATTGCGTTAGATTCACATTGGTTCATCGTCATTGGATTAAACCAATCTGAAGTGTGCCATGTGACATTATTTTATCTATATTGTCACTGTGGTGGAGGACCATTTTAAAAATGGAAGAATTAAATGAATTCAATAGAAGTAATGTAATTGGCAGATTTCATACTGAAAAATCACAAAATTGGGAAATATTGTACAGTTAAATGTTTCTCTGCATGAGTGCCACATTGTTCAATGTATAGCTTCTTTTTGATCAGAGTAAGGCAAAACTGCAGAAAGAACAAAAGTAGTGGAAAGAAGGAAATTGACTGAAAGGAAGAGGAATCAATGCGAGGAAGAATACTTGAGAGAGTTCAAAATTTCATACGGGTATGTTCACCAGATTCTGGAGGAACAAGTGATTCACGAAGCAAAGATTTGGCTGCCAATCAGTCCAAAGAGATGATCACAGGCCTTCATTGCCCCATATCACCATAGTAGTATATGGCAACAAATGCATTTGGAAAAGGTTAGTACCATTTCTAAAGAAATACTACCCTGATATGTCTTCCAGGTCAGACAGTTGCTAAGTTGGACTATTACAGAATTCAATATTCTGTGAAGCCAACATTCTGTAATTGAGGCCAATAGATTTTAGTACTAACTAAAGCAAAAAGTTCATGAAAATAGTTGGGAATCTGGATCCGACTGAGGAGTTGGAGGATAGGAAGCCAAACTTTGTCACTTCAAAGCCATTTCTAATGGTTAATGGAACGGGTTAAGACTAAAGTTCAAATTGCAATAGATCATGGTCCTAACTATGTCATTTGAATGTTAAATTTTAAGAATTTTTGTGGTACGGAGAAGTTATCTTAAATAAGTTTGAAATTTGTGCAGGGTTTTTGGGATACAAGCCCTTATAAAGACTATTAGAATTCAATTGGGATAACTAAAATCAGGCTACAGAAAGGCTTAAGGTCTGTTTCAGTGGGGCAGATGACCTGTTCCCTCCAGTGAACATTTATGTACACAGATGCTGTTTGGAGATATGGAAAAGTAAAAAATAATATATCAATTGCAATTTTTTTTTTAAAGTCTAGTTTATAATAATAAGTTATATATTTTTTCCTCTTGAACAAACCATTGTTTAAAAAGATAATTACTAAATTTACAGAAGTATATTAATTCTGAGCCAAAATTACTGGGAAAACTTTAGCATCCTCCTCTAAATTGTATATTTTTTATTATATTCTGTTGTAAATAGCCATATCCCGAGACAAAGTTGTAGAACCAACGTATTGTTCATTAATCAAATTAAGTTTATTGATTAAACTGAATTTACTTGCCATCCATTTATTGCTGATAAAATACAAAACAACCACCAACATTTTTCAGTTCAAATTTTATAATTTAAAAATTGAACTAGAAAATAAAAAGTATGATAAATAGGATAAATATCTATTCTTTTTGTTCTTTTGCAATTAAGAAACTTTTGGTGGTTTAATTTATGCCACAGTTTACAGAACAAAGTTTTTATACCTTAAGTTAAAAAAAATCAGTTGTTGCTGTTTCTTTTTCTTTAATATAAAAATGAATAAAGAAATAATGAGGAAATACAGTTATGAAAAACACACTTCAGTTATGAAACTCATTGACGTCTCCTGAAACTTGGGTGTCATAAGCAGATGTCTACTTTTCCATGTGCTTAGAGCCAGTCTTGTTCTCAATCAAATAGTGAACATCTTTAGATCAAAACACATTCTTCTAGAATTATAAATACAGTCAACCCCCCCTATAAGATTAGATACGTTCCAATTTATTAGGAATCCGATTTCTTACAAGTCGTTCCAATCACAGCCCGACACGTGTCAAGTTTACGGACTACGGCTGATTGAAAGGTTTTCTTCCATAAAATTAATCGATTCTACACTAATCCGACTCNAAATAAAAAGTATGATAAATAGGATAAATATCTATTCTTTTTGTTCTTTTGCAATTAAGAAACTTTTGGTGGTTTAATTTATGCCACAGTTTACAGAACAAAGTTTTTATACCTTAAGTTAAAAAAAATCAGTTGTTGCTGTTTCTTTTTCTTTAATATAAAAATGAATAAAGAAATAATGAGGAAATACAGTTATGAAAAACACACTTCAGTTATGAAACTCATTGACGTCTCCTGAAACTTGGGTGTCATAAGCAGATGTCTACTTTTCCATGTGCTTAGAGCCAGTCTTGTTCTCAATCAAATAGTGAACATCTTTAGATCAAAACACATTCTTCTAGAATTATAAATACAGTCAACCCCCCCTATAAGATTAGATACGTTCCAATTTATTAGGAATCCGATTTCTTACAAGTCGTTCCAATCACAGCCCGACACGTGTCAAGTTTACGGACTACGGCTGATTGAAAGGTTTTCTTCCATAAAATTAATCGATTCTACACTAATCCGACTCAACATTTCCAAAATACGTATATTTTTTCGTAGTTTTATAGGAATCGTAATTATAGGGGGGGGGTCGACTGTAATGCTATTTCCAAGACAAGCTAGTAGAGAACATTATTTGCTTGTGGCAAACAATTTCAGTCTATGAATGCATCTTGAATATATTGAGCTATAGCATTTGTGCACAAAGATTTAATGCATTCAGAGTTTACTTGTTTCCAAAATTGAAAAAAAAAAAAAAACTAAGAAAACCCAAATGTTAACCCAAAAAATGAATGCAAACATTAGTGTAATGAATAAAACCAGTAAGTGTACAGTGCAGATTTTGTATACTTGAAAATAAATATAAAATCAAATGGAATGGTACTTGAAAAACAGCTGAAAATCAAAGAATCTTGAGAATAAAGAATATAATTTGAAATGACAAAATACATTGGAAAATAAATTAGAATGTATCCAATCCAAAGTACATGGAAAGATTCTTTTATTTATTGAGATAGATCTTTCATAATATTTGATATAGTAATTGTAATATGATAAAAACATCTTTTACTTGCACTTTATAAATTGCAAATAAAAATATTTCATATCAGTATTTGAAAAAAATTATTTTTAAATACTAGTTTTATATTAAAGTGCTGATACTTTAAAAGTCAATTTGTATCTAAAAGTTGGATATCATTAAGATTACATTTAAAAGTAGACATGATTTTTTTTCCTTTTTTACTCTTATTAAAAATTTTTCCAGAATGGGGGGGGATCATTTTTCTACACAGTGGGGAGATCAGGTGGTGGGTCCATCATATCCAGGAGATAAGTATACAGCTCAGAGGACCCAGAATCGTATAGACTGGCAAAAACCGGAGGCATTTTTCTTAGACCTTAACCATCTTGGCAGTCCACATTTTCACACTAATTCATTCATTTTAATCATGTACTGAAATCCTAGTTTCAGGCTAACTAATTGTGTGTTCCAAGATAAATAGTTAACATTAATAATTTCTTTCCCTTATTGATAGTGCAAAAAGAGTCAAAGTAAAATTCTGTATTTTGAATTACTGTTAAGCATGTTGAAGACTTAGCCGTAAGAGCTAAGTAAAATGCTTAACTATAAAAGGAGAACCAATTTGTACAAGAGAATTCATAGTGAAAATTACAGAAAAGACTTAATATTGGAAAGACTGCATACTGCAAGAGGACAAGATATGAAAAAGGAGAATTCCTTTCTTCACACTTATACAAAATGAGTTTCAGAATGACAAGTTAATGGTTTAAAACGCTCATATAAAAACATTATAGGAAAATTTAATTACAATCTAAAAACAATTTATCATTAAATACTACTGGATATTTGAAACTAAACAGCTCTATTAAATGAGCAGAAATTAAATTATCAATTTTTATTTTTACATTGAATATAGTATTAATACAAATTCTATGAAATTTTTAAGAAGCAATTTTATTAGCATAATTAAAAAATATCTTAAAAGTTCAATTTTAAGTGAATTCCTTCAAAATTTCTGCAATAATTCATTAGCTGATCAGCCAAATAGATATTTAACAAAGCAAAATTTTGAATTAACATTTGGCAAAATCATTGTATGTACTGTACCATTAATTCAAAACAAACTGAAAATATTTCAACATCAAAGATAAGTTGTTTCTTTGTATTTTAACCCATTATTTAATCTGTCATTACAGAATAAAGATATTTAATTTAAAAATGTAAATTAAAAATACAAATAGCAATATTGCTATAATTAAAAATAGAATTTTTGGTTATTTAAGCACACGATTTATCAGAAAACGGAGATATCTTTTTAATTTAAAAAACCTTAATTATTCCAAAAGTATAAAAGGATTTGATATTTGTTAGTTGCATAATAAATAAAACACAATGTCATAATTTATCATTGTATATTGGTGATATTAAATATATCATTCTTTTAAAAACTCATGCAATTTATTTGGACATTAGTTTTACAAAATTTTTAATATTTCTTCTTTACAGTTAGTGTTTTTAATGAATAACTTCTTTTGTTTAATAAAAACTGATATTAATAAACTATCAAAAAAACTTAGCAGCAAATGAATCATTAATTAATTTAATTTCCCTTGTCATTTCACAAGTAATGTAATTATATAAAAGCTATAACCTTATAAAATATTTTCTTCTTGAAGTTTAATTTTTATTATATATGTAAATTTTTTTCTAACAATTTTGCTAAGCAAAATTAATGTTTTCGACATAGAAAAACAGCAGACGGCTTATCTAAAGATTTCTACTAGAAAATATACTCTAGACAAAAGATTTTAGAAACTAATATGGCAATAACTTTTCACTTCTCATTTTACACCTTCAATTAGATTAAAAAAATTCAACTGAATAAAACTACTCTAACAGAATATTAAGCAATTCTATATAAAATTATGTAAAAATCAGTTAATGTATAATAAATTTCAAATAATTTTCTTTGAGCATTTTTTTCTTTTTATTAAATCACTTACTTTAAACAAATCAGTTTTTTTTTCTGTACAAATACATGAAACAAATATATATATAATATATATATAATGTTATTCAAATTTGTATTTTTGTTTTTTTTTTTGGTTTTATTTATGACAAAAATAAGTTAAAGAGATATAAATAAATAGACTGTTCTCAAAACAGCCATTCTTAGCTGTTAAAAATTAAAAAATAACAGTTGAACTATATGCAGAATGTTTCTTTCCTCATGAGTTTTATATAGCGGAAAGAATTATTTTTTGTTTTTGTATTGAAAAAAAAGCAAACAGCATATTATAAATTTAAATTCTACAGTAACTGACCTTTATACAACTATATATATATATATGTATATATACATATATATATAAAATTTTTTAAACAAAGTTTAAATTACATGCAACAATTTATGCTAATACTGTTGCTTCAGATGGAGTGTCACTGGCACCAACATCTTCACACGAAGTAACAGCCTAAACAAAATAAGAAAAAAAAAGTCAATGATCCAGTTTAACAAAGTATAAAAATTTATATAATTTCAATTCCAAACCTTTTCTCCAAAAGAATTAACTGTTGAAATAACTGGTTTATGAACTGATAAAGGAGGAGAAGTAGTATTTGAATCTCCACTAGCACAAGCATTTGTTTGATTTTCTTCTACTGTACTTTTTTCTGAGAGTTCATCGGTTAGCATTTCTGGACTGTCAGAGGCAGTTACTCCATCTCCAGAAGCAGGAGATACACATTCGGAAACACTGGTTGAAACGAGTTCTTTATCAGATGGACAAATACTTGTGTCACCTGCTCCATTGTTTGCTTCAGAAATAGGAAGTTCATTAGTGGATGCACTTAGTAATGTATCACCTGCTCCATTATTCTCTTCAGAAATACTAAGTTCTTTATCAGATGGATTTACAGATTTATCCTCTGTTTTAGCAGTTTCTTTGGAAATGCAAACTTCTTGAGGAGATGCACACACTGATGTATCAATTGGTTCACTGGAAACAGACGCTTCTTGACTATCTGAATTTACGACAGTATCTTTATTTTCATTATCAACAACATTATCAAGCACCGCTGGTGAAATTTTTTCTTCATAATTTTCATCTTTTTCTAATTTATTTTCAGTCTGCTTTTGAGATACATTATTCATTAAAACATTCGTATCTTCAGTAGATTCATTTGAAGGACCATTTTCATTACTTGTTACTTTCGGAATTTCTTCTGAGGAAGTTGTGTTTTCCTTTACATCAACGCTACATTTAACAACTGAATTTATTAATTCTGATTCTGTGTGGCACTTTTCAACTACTTCATTTTGAACTAAATCTTCATTTTCAGATTTAGTGTTTTCAACAGCCTTCAAAGCATTACTTTCTACTTCAGCTTGACAGAATTCTTTTGATGCTATTTCTTTTTCAGAATTATCATCTTGGATTTCTATTTTATTGTTTGAACATTCATAATTCTGCATTTCCTCAGAATTGACTGTAATAGGAGAAACAGAGTCATTGGAATTTTCTGTTTTCATTTGCTGTGAATTAAAAACTTCGTTCTCTCTTGTAGAATTATTCATTGTAATATCACTCAAAGCAGATGTAACATACTCTTTATGTGACAATGATTCTACCATCATATTCGATTTATTATACGAATTTTCTTGAATAAAAATATCATCGTTTGTAACATCATCTTTTGCTTCTTCGGATGATTCTTTGGATGAAGATTTTAAGTTTGGATTATTCGATCGCTTGCTGTAATATTTTTTCTTTGCTATCTTGTTTTTATATGACGGTCTACGAGGTTTAGAAATTCTCGAATTCAAATCTCTTTCTGAATGCTGAGATGAAAAATTCATCCCATAACTATCACTTAGATCTTTAGATTTTGTATCTACGGAATTCATATTTTCTTTAGAGAATCTTCGAATTCTACCTCCTCTATCTAAAGTCAAATTTCTGCGTGTGCGTCGAGGACGAGAATTTCCAGACAAATGGTTCTGATGACTTTGAGATTTTTCTTTAATTTCCTAATAAAATTACATTAAAAAGGATTATAATAATAATACAAATTTAATAATACTAATAATGGTGATAACATTTGCATATAAATTATCATCACTTGAAATATAATCAGTTATTAAAAGTAGTAAGATAAAAACGTTCATAGAAAACAAAGTCAATGAACAAAGTTTTCTTCTGAAAATACTGATTTCCAGAAATGCAAACACATTTTTTCAATAAAATTTATAGCTTAATAGCAATATATGAAAGCAAATTAAATCAAGAATTTCAGTAATATTAATCCTTAATTCTAATAGTTCTTTATGATAGAAAACAAAGAACTTATCAACTATCTACAGAACTATCTTGTATCTTATAGAATGCACACATGCAAGTTGAAAAATTGAAAAGGATCCTGCAATCAATTTAGTTGCTATTGCTGTCAGATCTAGGGGCTATTTACAGGAAAGAATGATTGGACACAGACAGATGAACAGTAAATACATCCTGGAAGTATCTATATGATGTGACTGGTCATAAGAAATGGCCACATCTCCAGACTTCTGGCATTAAGCATGTCTGGGCAGAGTTACCTACCAATCAAGTATGCTAGGATGTCAGTAAACTAGCCCAGAAATAAGAAAAACGCTAGACAAAATCTCTCCCAGAATAACATCTGACTGTTGTTTGACTCAATGTCATGCTTATTTTTGGCCTGCACTACAACTAGAGATTGTTTAATTATGTACTGGAAAGTGCCACTTCCTGTAAAGGATGCTTAGAGTTCAGTGAAAAGATAATAGATGCTTGAGTTGGCTGTATGCACTTTAATTTTTCCACCTGTAAACTGGATTAATATTCAATATCCTTGTATGTTATTATGGAATTACATTAGAATGCATTAGAATATCTTAAATTAGAAGAATTAGTCAGAAAACAATGCTTGATTGAAGAAGAGCTTTTAAAAGTGGGATTTTACCTTATTTCTTGTAGGGTAATGAAAACATTAACAACAACTGGATCATGCAATGGGTGGAAAAACTATGGCACCACATGCTTACCCTGCAAAACAGATTTCAAGAAAGAAAGCTATGAGAAAAGCCTGGTGCTACTGCAAATGTGGTTCAGGTTTCTGTAAGAGTATTGTTGCTGTACTTGTAGTTTTTAACAGGTAAATCTTCATTTGAGTCATTAACTTAAGAGTAAATATTAAGATCTGTTTGCAGACATAAAAGTAATTGTCCAGATTATTATTACTAATAATAATTTACATAAACAACTATAAATTACCAATGGAAAAAAAAATCAACGATTTTACTACAGTCGACCCCCTATAACACTTGATAATTCCGTTTTATATGAATTCCATGTTGTATGAGTCACTTAGATTTTACAAATACATAAGCCGTTCACAGCCCAGCACATGTATTTGTAAAATCTAAGTGACTCGTAAAACATGGAATTCGTATAAAACAGAATAATCAACAGTGTTATGGGGGGGGTCGACTGTACAGTTCTAGTTCTCTACATCAAATCTTGCAAAGTCCAGCAATGGCATAACTAATCCTAACATTCACATACAAAACTAAACCAAGTCCACAGATAAAAAAAAATTGTGTTATGAGAAGGAAAAACAAAACTACAATATTCTTTTACATGGCATAGGTAAACAATAGTTGTTTATTTTTTTCTTTTTTAGGTATCCTTTGGAACAGAGGGAATGACTCAGTTATACCGATATGCAAAAGCAAAGAGTAAGGTAACATCCTCAACTTCTACAAATAGAGCTACTCCAGTATCCAAAGTCAATACTCCAGCTTTAAGCAACCACATTCAACAGAAACTTCAGAAAATGTTGGTACAAAGCTATGAAGTTAGTGCATTTGTAAAGCATATTAAAGACAGACATCAAACTTTATTAGGAAACAATGTACCCATCATCAAGTTTAATAAAACATTAGAATGTATACAATTCATGAAAACAATCAACTTAAAAATGTTTGTAAGCCTGTTTCCATACTGCAACAACAACAATCTGACTGAGAGCAAATTTGTTACATTTAGTTTTTTAAAGGTTCACTTCAGACACATTGTTCTGTTTTTGTTGTTGTTATATGTATAATATCTAAAATATCTCAGATCTTTAGAATTGTATTTTTCCTTCAATCAACTAAAATAGAAATATTTGTTCAAGAATTCATAAACCTGTTTGTTCCAACAAGGTGATGCTTAGCAGGGATGGGGGAGTTGGCAGAAAAATACACAACTCGTGACTGTATTTTTTAAAATGATGCCCATAAAAAAATTGACTCAATTCCAACTCTCCATCCCTGATGCTTAGTACTGCATATTTCCAACCCATAGTAATTTCTGAACAAGTAGAATCAAGCACAAAATGGTTGGAGTAAATAGATTTGTGATTCCTAGGCATTTCCAGAACAATTCAGAAGTCAAACTCCACAGTTCTAAAATATTTATATCCATGACACTTGCATGCTAAATTGTTCATAGATGGGAGAAAAATACAAATTTCATTAATTATGAAATAGACATATTAAGTTAAAGGTTTTAATCAATTTTTTTAATATTTGTATCTAAGAATTTTGATCAGTTTATGAATATTTGTAATTATGTTTAATTTACATAAAAGCATTCACACAATCAACATTACATAAATTTGTATTAAAAACATTCATATAAATGACAACTAACTTTAAAAAATATTTTTTATTGTTCAAAACAGATAAATTTTCAATGCCTGCAACAAACAAAACAAATTTTATTACTCTTCAGTTTCAGTGGAGTTTCTTGTGGCTTACTCATACTGCTTACAACAAAAAGCTGTTGCTTTATCACAGTTTCAAGTTTCACTTGATTAACCACCTGATAGTGAATCGAGCTGTGGGTTTATCAATTAAATGATCAAATCAAGTGAGCTCTTGTGAAGTAGCACAATGAATTTGGAAACACTAAAGCAGTGTAACAAGCACAGCCAGTTACATGTTGCAAAAAACATTTTAATTGAACATTTATTCAGAATTTCAATAGTTTAAAAATAATTCTTATAAGCCAAAACCTGATTCTTTTCTTAGCTGTATGAAAACAACAATAAGATAATCTGAATGTCTTTAAGTCTTCTCACAGATAATTCTTTTACTCATGACAACTCTTGTTAGACAGATCTTGCTACACAAAAAGCCACTTATTAAAAAGTTTGTAAAAATCAGACCTTTATAGGCACAGATGATTCAGGATATTTTTGCATAAACCACATTACCATATTTTCAGTAAATTTTCCTCTCTATATAACTATCCACTATGAAAAAAATTGTTCAATAGTGTAAGGCATTTTTATTTATCACAAAAAATTTTAAACAACAATGAACTAACACAACACTTAGGAATCAGCTATTTAAGAAATTACATTAAACTCTTATAAGATTTTTTGAAGCAACAACAGATTATTTTTACATAATTCATTTGAATCCTAATACCAGAAAATTTTAAGTTGTTTAGTATTAAATTAGTTTATTTTATAGTGTAATGTGTTAATTCACAAAATTCTCAGGATATGCAATTTGTTTTTGTCAAATTTATTCTTCACAACATATGGATTTAAATTTTATGTAAAAATAGGTTGATAAGGTATTAATAAGTTTGGTTAAGAAAAATTCAATCAAATCATGTTAATGAACATGAATGTAAACATTAAAAAAAATTTCACTACTCAATTTAAAGACAGAAGGACTAATTTATTTCTCAAAAGTTTACTTGGTGATATGGAAGAAATACTTCCACATATTTTAGAATTAAAAAAGAAAAAAAAACTACTTTGCAAGTAAACTTTTCCTATCAGGCTACAATGCTAGAAAAAATTTTTTGCATTTCTGAAAAAGAACCCATTCAATTTAAAAGAATTTAATAAAAAAAATAACTACTAGAAACTATCAGACACAAAAGGTATAACTTCCTAGATTATCTAAGTAGTTTCTTATTAAAGATGTTCTCTATAAATAGAGATAGCCCATTTAAATAAAATTTCATAAATATTATACAACTTGTTAATATAACAAATCTAGTTAAAGAAAATAAAATTTACCATGTCTTTTCCATCATTATCCATTCCACTTTGACTTCCTTCTGTATCACTACGTGGCCTGCGAGTAGCACGCCTAAAGTAACGGCGAAAAAATCGTCGAGGTGGACCTTGGCGTCTGTTATAATCAGAACGCTGATTATCATCTACCCGTGAGATATATTTGTTCTATGGAATAGGAGGAAAAACTTTTAATTTTTGCAATTTATACATTTTTAAAATTAAAAAAATTTTAATGAGATTTTAGGAAAATTTTTCTATAAAGAAAAAAAAATTTCATATTTATATTTAAATAGATTTTACTAAGAATTAATAAGAATAAATAGAACTTAAACACATAACAAAACAATTGCACTTTCATACACCATAATCTATGTAATTTATTGAGAAAATAAACAATACCTTAAAAATTATTACTACTTTTTCATTTTTAATCAAATTTCTGTTAGTCAATAAACTAAAGAAACCATGATCTACATTTGAAATAAAATACAGTCAAATCTTAGGTTTTGACTTAATTCATTTCTAAAAGTTGTTCTCAAACCAAAACAAATTTTCCCATAAACAATATAGAATGGGTTAGGAAATAAAATCTGAAATTATGCATCATCATTTGAAATGGGACAGAAACTGTAAATCAAATAAAAATTAAGACTATAAAAAGTCTTTTGTCCTTTCTTACACCTCAGGAAAGTAACAGTCTTATGGCAGAGTTGACCTTTTATTAGAGGTTGCTCGTACACCTCACTATGCAAAATATAAAAATATTTCTCTCTGGTAATGGCACAAGTAAAAATATAATATACATTTAATAAAAATGGCCATGAGAGTACTGTAATTGTAAATTAAGACTATACTCCATCTTTGACTAAAATGTTGACTCCACCATAAGACTTACTTGCTGAGTGTGAGAAAGTATAAAAGACTTCTTGTATAGTCTTAATTTTTGTTTAACAAGACACATTTTAATTGCATAAATGTTTATAATTATTAATGAAAATCAGCATATTGCATAATTTCTGATAATACTAATAGTTAGTTTGATAGTTATAAACTGGAATTTAACTGAAAAACATTTTAGGCTCATTCATGATAATATATGTGTCAGAAAATAAAGCAAATAAACAAATCTAACGATGCACAGAAATATACAGTTAGATATAACACAAAGAAAAAGCTGAATGAGAGAGAGACATGCCACACTGAAATATAGCAGACCAAACAATATTGTGACCTACGACCAAAAAAATGTAAAGAGCACCAACATAGCGCCGTCTAATACAAAACATGTCTTAGCACAGAGATTACATTTTTACTTTCTTTCACAATATCACCACTGGAAAATTATTGAATATCTAGTTCCATTTGTTTATTTTTGATCATGTCTTAATTTTTAGAAATTAAATTTCTCAATGAGAAAAGTATTTGCTAACTTTATATATAACAATAGTTTTACATAGTCATTAATCATTAATTTATTTAAAACTACATTATCTCACCTCATTATCCCCTCTTTCTCTTGAATAAGAGTTTTTTGAACCAGGTGGTCTTTGAAAAAATTTTCTAAAAAATGGTCTTTGAGAACTTCTACGCGGTGCATAATTTTTACCCTCATCTTCATTGTAGCGTTGAGAAAGGTTATCTATATTAGGACTCTGAAAATAAGCAGTTACAACACATTATACAAAAATAACTGCTTATGTATGATAAAAGTTCATAATTTTAACATCTGATCTCAATTATTGACATTTAAATCTATTATGTATGAAAAGTCAATGTTTCCTATATACAGTTAATCTAATTCTTAAAATTTTAAAAATGTAATTTGCTTTATTGCAGAAGTAAATACAGTGGAAACTGGTTTTGCAGTCAGTCATTTAAACAGTCATTGCTACATAATGACCAATTTTTGAAATTACTGATTTTTTTTCTCAATTGACTTCAATGAAAATGTTTGGCAATTAAATGGTCAACTGCTTGACACTGCAAATGGTCAGTAACTTGTTGCACCTTTATTAAGTTATATGATAATTTAACAGTCAATTAACAAAGATATCAAAAATATTTCTAAAATATTGGAAGACTATAGATAATTCAGCATATTTTGTAAAAACAATTACAACCTGAAATACTTATTTCATGCATATAAAAATTTACTGTTAAATTTTAATTTATGGTAGCAAGTTTTTTTTTTTTTATTAATTTAAACAATTAAATGTAATTTATTTTAAAAATATCAATATAAATAGAAATTGTTGGATCATTGATGCATATCCCTTCCATAAACTATTTGAGAAATTTATTCCTGCATCAATTAGGAATTTGAAAAATCCTCAAACTGTATTTTAGTTAATTAAATTTAATTGATTACATTAAAGAATTATTCCAATGTAGTGATTATTATAATTTATGATTAAAATACACTGTAATAATTTGTATTGACTATTTCAATTTGTTTTAGTTTTGATTTTGTAAGCATCATGAAAATTTTCTGCAAAGATAAATTACAGTTAAGCTAAGTTTAATACAGAACTAAATTGCATTGTTATCCCTAGTGAATAATCATCATATAATTAAGAATATATTGTATTTCATTTATAGTATTGGAAGAATTTTTATTTTTAATATTGGCTACCACAGAGATCACTGAATTACCTATACATTTACATTTAATTTACATCAAACAGATGCAGTGGCTTTATATAAGACAGAACAAACACATAAGAGCATACTCTTATAAGCAAAGCAGGAAATATGTTTGAAAAATGCAAAAGAAAGCTATTTTCACTTAAAAACATACTATAATTTGCACAAAAAAATAATATAAATTCCTTAAGAAATGCCAAATAAATTTTTTATTTGGAAACTTTTAGATAATTTTCTTTACAGAATATACTTATTCTTCATTTATATTGACAGTTATTCATTAAGAAAAAACATTGTATAAATTAATATTTGTACAATAAAACTTTAAGTGGTAAACTATATTGAATTCTATTATTTCAAAGCACAAATAGATCTATTTATCTTAAAGTTTATAAAAATTTAAGCAAGATAACAATTTAAATAAATAAGTTCTTGTAAAGTTTAAGTGAGAAAAAAATTAATTGCTCTCATAATTAAAAAGGTCATCTTTTTTTTAGAGGCCTTTTTTGTGTCCTAAAGGTGACCTTTTAAAGCAGTTTCCACTGATATGAATTTGTATAGACAGGAAAATTAATTTCTTAAACAGAAGAATATTAAAATTTTAAACATTCTTACTTTCCGCATTTGCCTAAAAGGAGGAAAATTATTTCTTGCAGACCAACGACCACGATAATTCCAATTAGCAGCATATTTGCTGCCTTGCACAGTACTGCCATTTGGTCCAGTGACATTTGCTGCTTCATTTCCCTATTGAATCATAAAGCAATTATATATATGAAAAGTAATTGGTAAATTTATAAAATTTATTTTTGATTTTTATTAGTTTTGAGTGTTATAAAACTAACCTTTGCACTAATTACAACATCAAATTCAACTACTTCTCCATCTCCTACACTTCGTATCATTTTTCTTGGATTATTCTTTTTTATAGCAGACTAAAAGCAATTATTAAAAACAACAGTTTATTATTTTATATTAATAAACATTTAATTTTACAATTTTATTTAAGATAGTTACCTGATGAATAAACACATCCTCATTTGTATCATGACTGTAATGAATAGTTTAAATTAGAATTTACAAAATAAACATAGAAGTTATGTATTAACAACTATTTCAGGAATTGTTAAATAAGAAAAATAGTATCAATATTTAAATCTAATTGTCATCCGAAATTAATCAGAATACTAAAATCAAAATAGCAATTAAATTTTAATAAATTTAACTTTTTTCTTTAGCAGGTCAGAACAAAAAATTTCATGAACTGAATGGTACTACTACTAAATGGATGAGATGTAAACACAAAATAGTTTGAACTTATCATAGCAACCCTTCCCTATGCCCTATGCACTTGTGCAAGTTAGCATGTCCAGTACATAGTAATATTCATCTATATCAGTGTGCGCGCACACACATGCACATACAATGATATAGTATACATGAGATGTTCACTAAAATTAACAAAATTTGAGCATAGTGAAAATGTGAAATTTTGTTTTAATGTGTTTTTACAAAGCTTGAAACATGTTTGAGGGAATCAATTAGATAGAAAAGAACTCAAATTTTTTGAGTAGTGTGTTCTGTCATGACAAATGTGTCCTTCACATATTACATCCAATAACTTTTAGCATCTTACAATCAGCATTCCAACCAAATTGTCACTGTGTGTTCTGATTTTATGCAAAATTGAAAATAATGAGAAGGAAGCAATTTGACATTATTAAGGAAATCAAATCTAATAAAATAGACTGTCAAACAGGTTATTAAAAAAAAAAATTCCAGAAATGTTTCCATCAGTAGCATTATGGTTGGAACAAGTATATATGTGCATATGGAAATTATTATAAAGGAAAGTAATTATGTAATCATTATTTTTGAGCTAAATTTAGGGCCTTAGATTTTTGTAGAAAAATCAACTGTGTAAAAATTCAGTTTTGTACATAATATATTTAATTATTATATTCAAATAAAAATAGCAATATCAATTTTAAATAAATGTTCGAAGAAACGTAATAATAAATTATGCTAATTATTATGCTAAGTTTAAGAAAATGAAACTGCACTCTCTCTCAAGAATAAAAAAAAACTAAAACAAAATATTAATAATGTTAATTCAATAAGTCTGAAAATGAAATGAAATTTTATATTTTGTTCCTTTTTTAAACTGAATTCCATGATAGATCATCACACAGAATAAAATATGATAAATTATATGAATAGTTTTTAATCTTAACTTTAATATTTAATTTTTGCATTATTTTCATATAAGATTAGTAAAAAATTTACAATTCAATATATGAGTAAGGTTAATCAGATGAAGAAAATATTATAATTTGAAACATTTTCTGAAAAAATATAAATATAACAACAACAACAACAACGATATGTAAATATATTTCCATGATTTTAGAAATTTGTTTACTGACCACTAAAAATTCACCTAGTAATTTATGAACTCTCATGTAAATAAATTCATTCCTTGGGATCACAAGTGATGAGATTGGGAACCAATCTAATTGAATTGAAGTTGACAGTATTTTTGTTCTAGGATGACTAATCAATTTCTATAAAAACAAACATTCTATCTGTTAGAGGTTTGATATTTCTCCAGAAACTAGTCATAAATTATTCTCAAAATTTCAACTGTGCAAAAAGATTAAGCTAAAAAAATTTCCAACATTAATTTCAATCTTAAAGTTCCAAGAATTACTACTAAATCTGGCTACAGATTTTAGATAAATCCAGTGTACATAAAACTTCAATTAAAATGAAAATGAAATTTTCAAATATGCTTTAGATGTTACTACCTTTAAAATTTTTGAATCAAGTAGATATTAGAAAAAATTTCCAGAAAATTACTTAAAAAATTAAAAATTTAAAAACTTGACAACTGTGTACTCTTAGGGCTGTAATTTAAAAAAATTGTTACTGTCTTTCCCTAATCTTGAGAATGGAATTAGATAGACAAAATCCTAGACTAGATATGGAAATCTTAGGGGCAGGAGGCCCCAATTAAATATATATATGAATTTCTGATGCAAACTGTAAGTCATGTTATTTCAATTCAAAACTTTTGTCCTGAAAGCAGTTAATAGATGACGACTATTGTTAAAGGTAAAGTATAATGTATAGGGGCAAGCCACTACTAATTTGAGATGGAGGACATATTTTAAATTAAATTAAATTAAAAATATGAATAAAAGTTGCAGCCTGGCATTGTGACGACGTCACAATAAATAATTGCTCATTGTAATTGAATATACTAAAAAGTTAGTTCAATTATTATTTTTGGATGAAATTCAAGAATCAAAAATAAGCAAGAAAAGTGAGCCAACTTATTTAAAATGTCATCTTTGTATTCTATACATTCTAAACTCATTATATATCTAATGAAATGTATTGAAATATAACAAGTTAAAAAAATAAGTTTGAACTTAATAACCCCTTATCTCTCTTAATTACCACAAAAATGATTAAATTTGGAATTTATTATTATTTTAAAAACATTCAAAGTGGTTCACTTTTTAAACTAAGATTGTCCAAAAAATTTGGATATTAAACAAAACATTAAACAGTTTAGATTTTCTAAACTCACCAAAATATTTTGCACAATAAACAACATTTCAACTGTATTTGTGATAAATAAAATAAAACCATTACTTTTAAAACTGGCTACAATATTTTAATCCAAGCAAGTAGTTACTCATTCTCTGTATAATAATCAAATGCAATCAAAAGAGCCAACTTTATACCTGTTATCAATTGAGTTGTTCATATATAAAATCTATACAAGTTGGAATTAAATAACATAAAGGACTACTTACAGTAAGATCTGGATATTTTACTTTACAGTAAAACTGACAAATTTGATTGTAAGGAAAAATAAATAAATTTTACATACAAATCAAATAGAAATAAAATGTTAATTTCAGTTTAATGTAAAACTTCTTAATTATGTTTCAAAATAAATTTTCAATTTTAGATTAAAATCTGCTATTGCAAATCAATGTCTATAACTACTAAATCATATTAGATTTTAATATATTGCATAATTATATAGTTAATATAACTCAAAACAACTGAAATGAATTAATACAGGTTAATAACACTTAAGTTAATTCATTTGCTAATGGAATATGTTTAACAGTTACAGTGCCTTCTCATTACTGTAAACCAATGGTTCCCAATTAGTGGAAATTGCATTAAGGAGTATGTGCGGCAATCTAAAATTGGTCAATTTAAAATTTAAATGCATGAGATAAAACAATCAAAAAAATAATGGGTGGACCATCAAAAATTTGGCAATTTACAACATGATGTGGAATGCATAAATTCATTTATTTATAACTAAAAATATTCTCGAAATTTCATTAAAAAAAATGCATTTGTGACAATACCGAAATACAAGAAACGAAAATTGTACAATTATCATCATCATCATGTCAGTGAAGCAGCAATAAAATATTTACTACCATTTTGCACAACATACCTCTGTGAGAGTGGATTTTCGGCCATGACAAACATGAAAACTAAACATCGTCACCAACTTCAACTCAAAGATGACTTGAGACTGAAGCTGACCAAAAAGCAACCAGATTTTACAAAGTTGTGCAAAGAAAATCGTGCACATTTGTCGCATTGAAATTAAATAACCTTATGTTATTTTCATTATTATTAGAATTGTATTTTAAAGGTAATAAATGTAAAAAAAACTTATTCTATTTATTACTTGTTGTCTACCCACAGCTTCGCTTGCATTATATCGAATTTTCTCGTGGGAGTAAGATATTTTCTTGCAGTAAAATATAGCCCATGTCCATCTCCAAGATGTAAGCTATCTCTGTGCCAAATTTTATTAAAACCTGTTCAGCGGTTTAGACGTGAAAAGGTAACAGACAGACGGACAGAATTACATTCAAATTTATTATAATAGTATGTATTAATATGAATTTCTGCTATAAGAGGTACATGAGTTTGAGCTCTTTCTTGAATTGGTACGCAGGAAAAACTAATTGGGAACCACTGCTGTAAAGTCATTATTATTCAAGAACATTCTCATTAGTGAAAGGTTCAGAACATTGAGTTGTACATAAAAAAATGAGAGGAAAATTATCCAAATAAACACAATATAAAAATTTTAATATTTGATGCATGTTAAAATGTACAATATTTATTAATTTCACAAATTTTATGTTTTTAAAAAGTAATCTATAAGAACTTTAATTTTTGGCTAGGACAGTTTGCTTAATTGCTAAATTTATTCATTTTTTTGAGTTTAATTGGCTTAGGTTTGTATTAGTGAGAGTGCACTGTACTTAGAGAAAAGTAGAAATACATATTTTAATTTAAAGATACAGTAGCAACTATGGAAATTTTATCATTCAAATCCTATAAAAATGTCTTTTTAAATTAAAGAATCATTTTGCTTCAGACTTAAAAGAAATTGTAAAAATTGCATCAACCATAACAGCAAATATTTTTTGTTGGGTGACAGTCTACTGCAGAAATGTTTCTTACATATGTATTATGCATTGATATCCAGGAAAAGATCCATGTACTTTTGTAAGCAAAATGAAGAGTGACAGTTAACACCATGTGAAAAGTCCATCATTATTGCTTTGAATACTGAAGGGTTATCCACATGTGAATTAACATACAAAGTGCATTGTTATCAATCAACTATGGAGCATTTGTTACAAAGGAGATGTAAACTTGGAAATGTTGAAAAGAAAAGCTGGATCAAGAAGTAAGTGCATGAGTTCACTGTGCCAGGATAGCATGCTAAAGCATCTTGGCATGTAAGAATATACTGTTAGTTCTTCCAAACTGAAAGTAAAATGAAAAGACCAGACAGATGTAAAAAATAAGTGTATAAACTGTGCATCACCATCTGTGTCACATGAGTTTGAAAAGTCTTCTGCATGTAAGAAGCCATTACAGTTGAGTAAAATGCACAGTAACTTATCCAGGCCAGATAGCATCCAGTTTGGACCAATGACAAGGAATTCAGTTTTGTTTTGGAGTAAGTTCAAATTTAATCTGAACAGATCTGATGGCAAACCATATGATAGATGTAGAAAAGCAAAGCTCTATAATAGGGATTGACTGATGAAGAGTGTTAAATGGTATGGAATGCATAGCTAGTAAAGCTACATATTATAACTAGATCTGTAAATGTAGAGTGCTACAAAACCAACTTATCTGCCAAACAAGTCTAATAATCAAGGAACAATTTTGTGACAAATCCTGTATCTACCAGGACAACTCTGTATATCATACCACTGCACCAAGATTGTGAGAGTATAAGGTGTCTTTTTCTACAGTTTGTTAGCATAATTGTTGCTTAAACTGACAGTTGTTCAGATAAAAAAAATTACTAAAAGCAGCCCTGATCAGACACTAGCTATAACTAAGCAGCTTTTGCATATTTTAATATTTTCAATGGTAAATGACTTCTTATCCTCCTTGTCTTTCCTTAATAAATAAAAGTGTATTCTAATTTTACTTTTATGACCAAAATGGAATAAAAGAGTTTGGACCAAGTAACAAAGACACAGGATGGCTTAAATACACTAATAATTTCTTAAAATAATTAAGTTTATGTCAAAACAATATCAATATTATATTAGTGGAAAACAGTGTCATCATTAAAACAAAGTTACTTTATTTTCACTTGGTTCATTTAAATATATCTTGTGTTTAGGATCCTAGGTTCCTCAGTTAGTTTACAATATTTGTCTAAAAACACATTAGAATAAATAAATATTTGTGATTGGTAGATTATACTAGTATAATACAGTCCTAAAAGACAACAATTCAACTATAACACTGTTTACAATGAAAAGTTTAAATGAGATTGATTACTACATCACTCATAATAATCTCAGTAAACTAAATCCTTATTTTTTTAATATTTACTATCATTTACTTTCACACTTTCACAACTGCTAAATATTTTGTACTGCAAGTGACATTATGTAATTTATTCATTTTAAAACAAAAATTAACATAAAAGTTATTCTCTACAGATAAATTATTAATATATAAATTGAATTTTAAAACTGAAGTCTTATAATTTGTATCAAATTATCTGCTACAAAAAATTTAAAATTCCTTTATTAAATAATTTTTTTTATTTTGCTAAGTATAATAATAAGTATTATATGAACATTTCATTAATATAATTATTCATATTTAAAAAATAATTTTTTTTAACAAAGTAAAAATTTTATTACATTTAATAATCTATCAGTTATGAAAATCAAATACAAAAATTAATTTTATTTCTAGTAAGTATTTTGAAATTTCAATTTAAAAACCTTACCGATTAATAAAACCATATCCATTTTTCACATTAAACCATTTCACTGTCCCAAGGACTCTTGATGCTAAGAAAGAAGAAAACTCATTATTATATCAATTTATGAAAAACAGAATAGCTTATAAAAACCTTAGTTGTAATTTATTTAATATGTTCTAAATTACAATTCTTATTTATTTTTTAATAGTAAAATCTAAATATCTGCAGAAAAATATCTAAGTTGAATCAAGGATGCTACTAATATTGGAAAAAAAAGCACCATTTAATAAAAGATCATTATGCATTTGTTGGATTAATATTCAAAAATATATTGTTAGAATAAGAAGTCATTCATAAAAATTTCTCTACACCAAACATAGTAGAATCACAGTAGAATTATAATCATGGATGTTATCACCACTTGTTTAACACATTAACTGCCACTCAAACTAAATTTGATGTATCACCTAATAAACAGGCCATCTTTTTATGCTGTTGCCTAAGCATACAGTCAATAATGGACAATTGTTATCAATTATCAGTCTTAGCCAGTGCTTTAAATGATTAAAAAATATTAAAAAGATTAAACAAATGACAATTAAAAAATATTAAACAACACTAAAATAAAATTGTTAACCTGTAATTGAAGTAAGAAGTGTCATCTGATGTTAAAGATGATAGTGATGGTGGAAAGCAAGATATTAATAATAATTAAATCAAGTTATTCATTTTCAAATTGTTTTACCATTATTTTAATATATCAATCATTCCAGAATTGTTATGCTTAATGTTATCAGTACATGCTAACTATACAGTAATGTAGCTTGAGAATAAACCACCACGTTAAACAGTAATATATTCAGCACCTTAAATAGTAATATATTCAAACCAGTTTATTAAAGAACTACTGGCAATTGCCTATAATAAATTTTTAGAACATTAAACAACAACATTTTCCATTTATTACAAATTTTTAATAATTACATTGACCAATTATTAAGATGTTATAGATCAAGACACACAAAAACAAAGGACTTGTCTTAGTATTATTATATGGTCAAAACTTATACATATGGCATCTAAAGATTATAAATATAGCATATTTCCATACCAGGATTAGACATTCTATATCCTTAGTATTCAAGTACAACATGAGTTATCAGTAAAAGCAAGTCCCAAACTGATTACAGTAAGCAGATACTATATATCTGTACTAGAATCAATATCTACTTTAAACAAATTAATATTTTAATTGTTTTGATGATGAGGTAAAACTTATTATGATCCTTCTGATGACAAATGCTGTAAGTTATTTGTAAGTTTTTTATTGTTGCACTCTGATATAACAATTATTTCCTTCATTTTCAGATTATCTAGATTGATTATAATACTGAAAATATGCAATCCATAAAGTGGGGTAGTAAGTAATACTAAAGTTGGTAGCAAACTAAGCAACTTGGTCACTGACAATATGATGTCAGACCACCACATGTTTTCAATACGTTGCTAGTTGTGGAAAGCTTCATTTCTAGAGACATGTGCAAATTAACTTTGTGATGTTATTTAACCAATTAGAATCCATAAGTCTCACTTTAGCTGAACAACACACAGCTAGGCTCCAAATTGTTGGCAAATGTGGAAGAAGCATTAGAATCTAGTTTATGATGAATTTATTAGCTACAGTTGCAACTGTTTAGGCAGTTGAAGATAAATCTGTGCGTGGATGAACAGGATTGAATTGAAAATGGATTCAGCACCAAGAGGAGTGAGATAGTATAAATACTTTAACAGAAGAACTTTCTCTTGAATACATCTATCAGAAAATTTATCATGTAAAGTCCATTTTTCTCAACCATAAACAGCTTCAGCCATGTTTTTTGTTTATTTTGTGTGTTTGAACAAGATTATCCCAAAATTCTTTGCAATACAGTAGAGCGTCGTTTATCCGAAAGAATTCCAGTCGGCAAATTTAAATTTTCGCTAGCGCTGTGGCACTGCAATCTTTGGCTCTATCTTGGGCTACTCCAATATTTTTTTTTTTTGTTGGTGTGTGTGTTTTAGCTGGCAGCACTAGCACTTTTGTGTGGTGTTTTTCTGAGGACTTGTGTGTGGTGCTGAATCGAACGTTTTTGATACTAGATCAACTATTAAAGTATATTTTTTTGGTTTTTATATTTTTCAATATATTTTTTTTGTTTATACAAAATAAAGAAATAATTTTTAACGATACAATAGCCACGATTATTATTTTAAAAAGTTTATGTTAGGCTTAACATCGACGAAAATTCAATGCCAAGTGACACGCAACGGAGAAAAATTTCAACATGGAATAGGTTACTATATTTTTTCGTACGTAATCGGTTATCCAAAAAATAAGTTATCCGAACAACTGCAGTCTCCAATTGTTTCGGATAAACGACGCTCTACTGTAAATTCATCTACACATACCTGTCATTCCTTGGTTGATCCAGAAACCTAACTAGACAGCTCTTTTGTAATTAGCCATACCTTCTTTTATGTAGTGCTTACAGTTTCCAATGACTACATGTATCCTACTTAGAACCTAGTGCAGGGGTGGTGAGCTTATGGAATACGTCTCAAAGGGGAATGTTGGAGAAATCACCAGGCAAATAACCTATTTCACAATTTTTGGTTTCTAACCTATATTTTTCAATCATCCTTATGGTTTATCACCCAATCATCCTTTTTTCAATCAGCTTCTTTGCATTTAAATAAATACACTTTATTTAGAGTAAACAGTTATTTGAAGTCTAGAACTTTGGCAAGCATAAACATTTTTAAAGATAAGTATGTTTACTATATAAGACTCAAAAGCATTCACCATCCCTGATTTAGGAGATATCACCAACTGGGTCTTGCTGAAATCATCTAGTTTACTCCAGTCCCGAGAATGAAAAACTACACACTCTTATTGTATCAATTAGCTAACCTGTAATCTGAAAAGAAAATCTTTATTTCTTATCTAACTTCTTCAGGGAATTAATAACATGGCAGTAAGAACAAAATCTATAAGCAGCACTGAGAAAAGATCACAAACTTTTAGAAGAAGAAATATTTATAGGGATACTTATAATTCTGAGTGATTAAAACAATGAAATATTAAAGGATAAATAAAAAAAACCTACGAAATCACTATAAATTCTACAACTGTATTAATGCTTGTTTAAATAACTGGGTTTAATGTGACAAGAAATAATGTTCAAATACTTAAGTATAAAATATTTTCTTATTTTCAAATGGAAAAAAATCTTTTTCACTAAAATGACAATTATTTTGATGTTCAAGTCCACCCAATAAATCTAATTTATAAATATGTACTTTATGACAAAAACTTACCTTTAGGAACTCACTGAACAATACATTTTTAATAAACATATTTACACAAATAAAAATAGAGTAAACAAACTTCTGATTAATAAGGGAGTGAAGGATGTACAAGTTTAGGAAGTCAAGGTTACTGGGGTGGATTCTCTAATGACATGAAAAATGAGAATGCGGATATATAGTACAGTAAATTATTATAATCAGCTTTATACAGTTTTACTGAGCTGAGATTATATTGCTAAATTTATTAATATAGGAAATGAGTTCAAAAATTTAATGACAGTACAATATAAAGCAATTTAGTCTTTAGTTATTTATCAACTACAGTAATATAAATGTATTGCAAAGACTTCTGGATGTTGAAAACACTAATTGTAAATTTTCTATTGTCAAGAAATTTTAAATTATTGTTTTGAAAAAACTGTCCAAGTTAGCAGTAGTTTATTATTGAAAAAAACCATTTATTGATATTTACAGTAATCATTCAAAACATTCCTTTTAGTCTTACATACTTTGAATTAAAGAACAGTGTAATAATATTTTTGTAACATTTTGTACATATATAAAGCAGTGATCTTCATATTTAATTTATAAACTTATGATTTATATATAATTTTGTACGAGGTCTGTTCAAAAAATAACAACTTTTTTAATTTTTCAAGTTAGATTATTGGTCCTTGTCCCCTTCAAAGTACTACCTCCTATTCACACACTTATCTCAGCGGTATTTCCACTTTGCAAAGCAGTCCCAGCAAGCTTGTTTCAGACTGTCCCTTCAATGCTTGTAACAAATTTGCTTTAATGTTATCAATTGTGTCAAAACAGCATCCTTTTAGCACTGTTTTTAATTTTGGAAACAAGAAAAAATTGCAAGGAGCCAGGTCTGGTGAGTAGGAGGGAGAACAGTCATTTGATTTTTGGCACAAACCTGGCAAATTGACAAGGCTGAGTGAGTAGGCACGTTATCATGGTGAAAGAACCATGAGTTGTCTTGGTTCACTGTTTGACCTTGAGGCAAAAATTCAAAGTGCACAACTCTATTGAAGTAGAAAAAAAAAGGTATCTATCACCTTGCCATTGGATCGAGAGAGACTGTCGTCCTTTTTTTGGGTGTGGAGAGTCCTTGCCAATCCACTGTGATGATTGAACTTTTGTCTCAATGTTGTAGCCATAAAACGCTTGTCACTCATTATGGTCCTTTGCATGAATGTTTTGTTATCGTTGGCTTCTTGAAGGAGTTCCAGGCAAATGTCTACTCAATTTTCCTTCTTCAGTTCAGTCATCAAACAAGAAACAAATTTTGCTGCAACTTGATGTGTGTTCAAATTTTCTGTTAAAATGTCATGGCACAACCCTATTGAGATCCCAACATCTGCAAGTTCTCCAACAATCAGATAACTATTTGCATGTACCAGATCCTTGATTTTCTAAACATGAGTGTCATCAGTTGAGGTCAAAGGCTTTTCTGGTCAAGGGTCGTCATCAACTAATTGACAACCACTTTTGAAATGTGTAACCAATTGTAACACTACAAACAACCTAAAGTATCACCTCCATAAGCTTGACTCAAAAGATGAAATGTTTCCGTAAAAGTTTCCCCCCGTTTCACACAAAAATTTACGTTGCATCATTGCTCCCATAAATCGCACAGTTCAAAAATTGCCACAAACAGTGAAACACTTTTCACTCAAAAACAATGTGGGAACAAAACAAGATAAAAATTTGAAGAAGGCAACTTACTCGGTAGGTTATCATGAATGTAGTGTTATCAACTTTATGATACTAGGATACTCCATTTGTGCCCAATTCAAAAAGTTCAGTTATTCTTTTGAACAGACCCCACATGAACATGTAATTACTCTACAGAATAGAACATAAGTTTAATTGTTTTTAATTTTAGGAGTAATTTGAAACATTTTAATGTAAGTTTGAGTAGATATAATTTTTATCACACTTTGTTTATGTAGTTACTTATCATAATCATGTCAGAGGTATTTCTATTATATACAATGTATAAATAGCTTTCAAACTTAAAAAATGCACAGAAGAGAATAATCTGAGACCAATAGATATTCAATACATTTATTCAATTAACCCACTATTACACAAGGGTAAGCATTGCATTCACCTTTTGTTTTTAAACACTGACTCTGGCTTCTTGGAAGTTTTGTGGCCAAACTCTCGTCTACTTTTCTACCAGAGTATATCCAGCAAAATACCAGAATTAAAAATAATAGTCATCATCACTAATGCTTTCAAGTGCTGCCTTTGTTTCAGTTGTGTTGGATAAGTTAGCATGGTGCTTACTTGCAAGTAATCAAATATCTTTTTTTTTGCACTTGAAGTTGTACAATTCTAATCACAAAGTGATATTGTATATATGTACTAACATAAAATTTAGGCTCCTCTCTCGCAGATAACAAGAGTGAGGATCTCTGTATGAAAATCCTGGAAGTGTTGAGAAAGAAACCAGATCTTCCAAAGGCAACATCAGTATCAAGAGGAAAATTGCAAATTACCCAAAACAGAATAGGGAAAAGCATCCAAGAGTTGCATGTATCTGCAGATCAGTGCAATAGGCTACCACATAACAATCTGCAAACAATACAATTTTAAAAATCCAGAATGAACAGATTCAGAACTTGAATAGAAATTATAATTAAGTTTAACAATATTTTCAGATACAATATTTCTGTTTTATTGATCTGATCAGATAAAGTTTTTGTTTCTATATCAAAATTCCTTTTAATGTATTCTAACTGAAGTAAAGCAAAAAACATTAAAATATGTATTATTCACAACAAAACTTCCTGATCTTATAAAATTTCTCAAGACAAATTATTAAGAATACAAAAATATGTAGGGTGAACACAATGCTCTCTCGAGTAATGGCATTACAAATTTAACCACGAGAAGCACTGGGTTAACAGATTTCCTGAAAGTAAAGGTTTTCAAATAAATCTGAAGCTTTGAGTAGAAAATAATTGTTAAATAAAAATTTTTGAAACAATAATTTCTTTGTTAATGCAAGAATATTATCACATTAAGATTGTATAGCTGATCACTAGACAACAGATTTTAGGCAAATGTCTATTTTTTCCCTTAGCATATACATGGTCAAGATTTTGTACAGTATTTACACTTTTCATGAACATTTAGACTGAAATAATGGTACTTTATAATGCCCAAAAATGCCTAATTTGACGTTACTGCCTATTTTTGCCTAAAACAAAGTTTAGTCTGTTTTCATATTTTTAAAAAGTTTTTAATTTTTTGTTTTATTTTCTGCAAAGGTTTACTTTGATTCTTAAAATACTGTACTGCTTGCATTCCAAGGCTGTTAAAATCTTACAAATTCTCCCTCCATCATACCCTCCGAAAACAGCAATTAGCTACACCTAATCTTTTGTCACTAAGTCATAAAATCCCAACTTCTGCCAGAATAACAGCCTGACAGTCTACTGCAGATCAGTTTTAATTTTGTATTTGAAGTATTCACTTGTGGATAAAATTGTAGTAAAAATGCCAAAAGTTAAAACAACTAAAGTTCCATTAATTCGACAATGGCTTCAAGAAATCCCACATTACATGTTAATATATATAAAATATATAGTAGTTTAAAAACAATCAATAACAACAAATAGTAAAATTTAATATTTTTTGTAGTGTTTAGTGAAAAATATGTAATGTCCACCTCATGCAACATGCACAAGGTGCTCTGCATAAATCAAACGTTGAACGAANCCAGTGAAAAATATGTAATGTCCATCTCATGCAACATGCACAAGGTGCTCTGCATAAATCAAACGTTGAACGAAAATATAAAATGAAACAGACTTCAGAGACTTCAAAGAAAAATGAGTTTAGTGCTGATTTGTGCTATGCTATTATAGCAGTAAATATTCCACTTAAAACTTTGGAGAACACTCATTTCAGAAATTTTTTGGAAAAGTATTGCCACCAGAAAATTGCTTCAGAGTTGTCACTTCAAAAGAATTATGTGCAACCTGCGTATGAAGATGTCATTTCCAGGATAAGAGACTATCTTAAGGACTCTTACTTGTGGTACTCTGTTGATGAAACAACGGACAGTCTTGGACGCAACATTGCCAACTTGATTGTTAGAAAGCTTGATCCCAATGGACCCTCCAAAGCTCACCTGATCTACACGAAACAGTTGACTAAAACTAACCATGAAACAATGGTTCATTTTGTGAACAATGGACTAAAGATAATTAATCCTCATGAAGACAAGCCATGTATGTAGCCTTAATAGCCGTAATAGATACTGCTTCGTACATGACTTGTGCCATGAAAACACTTAAGATTTTTTTTCCCTGCTCTTGTCCATATGACATGATTGGCCCATGGTCTCAAATGAGTAGCAGAGCAAATCAGAGTAGAATATGAGAACATGAATAAACTCATTTCCTCTGTCAAGAAAGTGTTCATTAAAGCCCGTAAAGTGTGCAAGTTTTTCGGCACATGTTCCCAGATGTTGCTCTTCCTCCAGAATCTGTTCTCACTCGGGGAACTTGACTGAAGGCTGTTAACTACTACAGTGAACATTTCTCTGATATCAAGAAACTTCTGGTCACTTCAGTGGATGATGCAGTTTGTGTAACTAAAGCCAAGAAAATTTTTAACAACATTTATGTTCAGAACTCATTTCACATTCATTGCAGATATTATTACTGCTCTTGAAAGAAATAGGAAACCTATATGTAAACAAATTGATCTCCTCAACAGAGCAAAGCAGAAACTTTGTGATGCACCAGGCACTGCCGCAGAAAAAGTGAGGAAAAAGTTGGATGCAGTGCTTCAAAAGAATACTGGATTAAAGTCCTTGTTTGTTGTGGCTGATATTTTGGCAGGAAAGAAGAGCAAAACCAAAAGTGAATTCCTAGTTCATCATCTTCCATGGTTGAAATACTGTCTGTTATCGTCAGTAGATGTGGAATGCTCTTTCTCTGCATTTAAATTAATTCTCAATAACAAACATTGCAACTTTTCTATTGAAAATTTGGAAAAAAGTGCTTGTAATATATTGTGAAGCAAACTATGGGAAACAGTTAATAAAAAATAAAAAGATAATTGTTTGTCTACTTTTGTGTTTCATCATTCTGAATATGTGCATTTTTTGTTTGGAATACATATGTTAAATAAATTCATCGTCCTGATAAGTACATTAATTGTTCATTGTGCAAATTTTGACCACCTATTTTTTGTTTATAAAGCCTAAACGAGGCAATTTAAGAGCCTATTTTAAGCTCCTAAAACTCCACTGTCTACTGATCACACATTACAGAAGTACCTGTCCAACAACAGGTTGTCCAGTACAGATTAAAATTGCAAAGTGATATTCCATCCCATATTATCTATGATCAATTTAGGAAAAAATCAGATTCCCATAGGTATATGTCAACGTTTTACTAGCTACATGGCAACCCTTATTTCTCATTCTCAAAATCATACTGTAACATCAATATTAAGTTACATTTCATTAACATTATCAAAATCATACACAGATTTAATAAAACATTATATCTCTAATTTTGTTTCAATGAACCAATGAAAACTTTATGAGAGAATGCATTTTTTTTTGTCTCTCTCAAAGCTCATATTAATAAGTAGGAGTAGACAGTCTCTGACTTTGAAATATGATCTGTTCCTAAAATTAAAGTTCCACTACTTAAACGACTCTGGAGCACATTCTAAGGCCCCAAATGGAAAGAAATTTGAACAACAGGTACTTCAAATGATAAACTCTTAATTGAAAAAAAAATTACAAAAACTGCTAACAGACGGCACTGTAACAATAGCTTTTTTCATATTGACTACTCAGCTCTATAAAAAGGAAAGCATTAAATGCTTACCACCACTTTATGTAAATGTTTCAGGAAAAAGTGCTGTTAAATAAAGTTGTTCTATCTGAACAATAACAATGCAGATGCAGCAGCTGTTAGACAATTTCAGCATCAAAAGCATATTACATGTAGATCAACATTTGTTTAGTTACAGTCCACAAAATTATTGCTAAATTTAAAGCAGCAGGACATCTTGGAGTTCTATCAAGTAAAAGTTGAAAACAAGTAAATTCTTTTCACACTGAAGATGTGGCTATTGCTCTCATGAATTTATCAAATCAATCTTCATGTAGTAGTGTAAGTGTAGAAGCTGTTGCCTGAACATGCCATATGTCACTAAGGTTAGTGATACATCAGATGTTGTGGTACTATCCATACCAGATACTCTACAGCAGCTACAGTACAGTGATACAGAAATTCACATAACTTTGCATTTCAGTTCCTGGAGTAAATGACAGTTGATATCACTTGGCCATAGAACATTCTTTGGAGTGATGAAGTCCGCATCTATTTAGATGGGAAGTCAATATTCACAACTTTCACATTTGGATATGATAAACCCTCAAAAGTTATTCAAAAGATCTGATTGTATTCTTCAAAGGTAACTGTTTGGTATGAATTTACAACTAATTTCAGCACTGGACCATATATTTTTTTGAAAAGTTACCTCCAACTGGGCTCCACACTTTTTTTGTAATTGGACAGCAGTATTATGACATGTTGAATTCATGAAACCCAAGCTTCAACAATGCAGATATCTTCAGGAAATTCATCCATATCATCCATTCTGTTCAAAATTTGTTAAGGCAGCAATTTAAAAATGAAGAGGTTATCAGCAGCTGTTTCAAGACAACTTGGCCTCACCGATCACCTGATTTGACTTCTAGCTGTGGAGTTTTTTGAAGAACCAGGTGAAGCGTGAAAGATGTTAGTGTCACAGATGGACAGCATTAGACCTACCAATGTTCTAGTAATTCCAGTAGACACTATTTTTTGGTAGAAAAAGCCATTTTTCAAATGGAAAAACAACACATTGATGACAATGGAGGATATACTGAACATTTTTAACACTGCTCAAGTGATTTGTGCTACAAGGACATGACATCTATTTGCAATTTTTGTACTTTTTTCAATAAATGGCAAACTTATCATTTGAAGTACCTGCTGTTCAAAATTTATTTCCATTTGGAACCTTAGAACATGCTGTAGAACCCTCTAAGCAAATGATTTGAGTATTAGTATGTTCTAATATCAGTTCATTAGATTTATGAGAATTTAACAGATCTGAAGACAGCTACAGATTTCAAAAATGTTAACCTGATATAAAATCTCTAACTTCTTATAAAGTGTAAAATATTATTTTTTAGTTAGAAGATAAATTACAGTAAAACCTCAATAATTGCACTCGCTTTATGAGGACAAGAAAAAGCATTTCCCCATCCTTGTGAAGCAAATTTTCATGATAAAATTCTCAATAATTGCATCACCTTGCTATTTGCATGCTAGATGACAGTCCTTGCAAGAAAAATTACTCAATATTTGCAAGCCCACCAGATGACAGTTACACAGGAAATATTATTCACTACTTTATATTGCTAAGCTGCAAAATTGAAAGTATTCCCATCTGCTGTAAGCAAATATTTTTTTACACAAGATATAAATATCTGTTTCAAAACAAAATCAAATGGTAATTTGCTGTAAAGCAAATTTAAGTGAATTATGTACATATAGACATTTTCACTACGCTTTCAATGTTTGTTAGCTTGCATACTTTTTCTCTCATTTCTCCCCCTTATAAGAGGACTTCCCCAGTACAGAAAAGGATATGACCATTGATGAAAAAGTAATTAGGTCTGAAAAGATTTGATAAAGTTAAAAACAAAAACATTGTTGTGCAATACTATACTATAACTTGACCATACTATAGTTTTATGAATTTCTACAAAAGGAACAAATTGCTAAATAGTTACATATTGTTCTATATCTTGTTGAAAAGCATGTGAAAAATGTGGTTATCCTCAGCTAGATAAAGATTTATACAACTAGTTTCAGAATGTACATAGATTAAATCTTCCTGTTCCTAAAATATTGCTGTGGGCTATAGAAATAGCTAAAGCAAAAAGGGATAGATGATTTCAAGGCTTCAAATGGGTGATTGTTGTTAAATCTTGTTTTGAAATTACTCAAATACCTAAATGAATAGGAAGCTTTAGTAGATGTTAAAGGATAAGTGATTTGAATGGAAAGTATCATTGAAAGACACCACAGATGACTATCAACCATGGTATTTACAATGTTGATGAGAATGTTCTAATTTTTAAATCTTCTGCCATCTCAAACACTAGCAGTAAAAGGAAGAACTTACCACAGAGGGAAAAGAAGAATGATGGTATGCTCTAACATGAAAAGTTTCAACAAGAGTCTTCTCTTGGTAATAGATTGTTAAAGGATCTTGTTTTTTCAAATTTATCATCTTTCTCCATTATGCTTGAACAAACACACTGTAAATATACTTGATATTCTACTTCAACATCTTATAAGAGAATTTAAAACAGTATAAGAATGTAGAAAAGTGGACAGCCTTTGGGCTTATAATATAATCAAGACAGCTTGGGATCTATATAGGCTGAATGTCATGATGTAAAATATTTGATTACTTTGCCAATACAAAGGTTTGCATTAGCTTCAAAGATAACCAGAACCAGCTAGCAAAGCTGAAAATGTATCTGGCACTGATGACAATGAGAAAATCAATGATATTGTCAGACATACAACAAAAAGACTATTTCTATATTTAAAAAATTATCAAATTTAGCCACTTCCTCCAAGCAGTAGTGAAAATATCCATTATATTCTAGCAGAATTTTCCTTTTGTAACAGAATTTATACAAAAGGAATTAACAGTATAATGAAATAAAAATTTATAAAAGTCAAATGACATCATTAAATGATCAAAAATTTATTTCTGATCATTTAATGATGTCATGACTTTTTTTGGTACAAGTACCTTCTTAGATCAAAGAATACCAAGGCATGACAGAAGTATTCAGTTAGTCTATTTATGTCCATGATCTGTAGCATTGAGTAAAGATATGAGTAAGTTATGCTTCATAGGTAGGATGGAAACCTGTTGGACTTGCTCATTGTTGTTTAGTAGCATACACAACACAAACTTCATCTGTTGCTTTAGATGGTATACTCTGATTATTTAAAGAGAATAAGATAAAACAATAGAATAAAGATGTATAGTATGCTTATTTCTTCTCTTTCTTACATTAATAAATGCACATCCCAAAAAATTTTGGTCCCTTGCATGTGAAATTATCAAGATTTTACTGTATTTACAATTAATTCTACCATTGAACTGTTTGAATCATCTTAAGAATTAGATAAGGAAGCAGTTTCTTAATGAAATGTGAATGTGGAATGTGAAGAATTCTATATAAAGGAACATTTTGTAACTGCAAATGTGACACATAACTGTGTACATCTTCATTCAATTTAAGAAGGTAAAGTCATATCCAGCCATTTTTATTTGTATTTGAAGAAATTATCATTATCAGCCTAGAATTTTAACTATCTTATAAAATTTCAATAACTTAGCTACACTATTGTTTAAAAATATCTTTCTTTGTTTTCATTATGGTATTTGAAAATTACAAAACATAAAACAGTTATAATTACTGCTTCAGTTTTATCAAAGTATGTAAAAAAATATTTATTGTAAACTGATTAGAAATTATTATTTGTGATATCATCTGCTGTGATGAAGGTAAGTAGAATTCATAGGCAGAAATTATACAAAGAAATAGTTATTAGCAAGCGCCAAATCTGACAGAGGGCGCTGTTTTTGAGCCAAAATGGCTGCCGAAACAGGTAAGGAACCGACCACGTGTTTGTTCAGTGCCTGAGCCGATTCAGTTTCTATCGGTGACAACTAATGTGAGGACCAAATGGAGAACAAATCATTGAATTTATGTCAAAAACTAGACTATATCGGTGACAGGAAACATTGTCTTGTAGAAGGTGAAGCCGTTTTGGATGCTGGACACATTGTATTTTGTGGATTAAACACCAAAGTTCATGTTGTTGCTTTAGTGTTGCAATCTGATATTGGCATTTTAATACATCTCAATTACAGGGAGAATGCACGTGCAAAGCGGGGTTGTCTAGTTTTTGTAAACATGTAATAGCATGTTTATTACACGTTAACAGGTGAGAAGTATTTAAATATTTTAAGCAGTATACACCATGTTCCAATATAAAAACAAAGTTTTATTTATCATAATAGTTAAAATTAGTGCCAATCTGAAGGCTATCCTACTGAGTCATTCAGCACTTATACAACATAGGCCAGTCAAAAATTTGTAGCACACATTACACATTATGTTTTGTGTGTGTGTGTGTGTGTGTGTGTGTGTGTACTGTACGTCTCATATCCAAAACGGCTTCACCTTCTACAAGACAACGTTTCCTGTCGCCGATATAGTCTAGAATCTGACATAAATTCAATGATTTGTTCTCCATTTGATCCTTGCAGTAGTCGTCACCGATAGAAATTGAATTGGATCAGGCAGTTCCTTACCTGCCAACAATATAGTAAATATTTGATCATCAATTATTCAACAACAAATTCAAAAAACAGACAAAATTATTATATCAGTAAGATTATCTTCACTAATCTAGAAGACATCTGATTAATTTCAGCTTAAGCTCTTATAATTTCAGAAATATTTGTAACTGAAAATATTAAAGTTTAGCAAAGACTATGCCAATGTTATAACTTAAAAAATCTATACAGTAGATATATAAGCCAGAATCACTTTTTTGTACACATTTTGAATCAAAGTTTTTGCTGTAAATGTTAATTATTAATATATATTGAAACAATACAGTACTTTTATACAGCATGTATTTTAAAAATTCTTATTTCAACATAAAAGCCAAAATCAAAAAATGTGTACAGTCGACCCCCCTATAAGATATAGATACGTTCCAATTTATTAGGAATCCGATTTCTTACAAGTCGTTCCAATCACAGCCCGACACGTGTGAAGTTTACGGAGTACGGCTGATTGAAAGGTTTTCTTCCATAAAATTAATCGATTCTACACTAATCCGACTCAACATTTCCAAAATATGTATATTTTTTTCGTAGTTTTATAGGAATCGTAATTATAGGGACCGTAATTATAGGGGGGGGTCGACTGTACATATTACCAATAATTTTGAAACATTTTTAAAAAGGTAAAGATAAAAATTTGTTTTTACAACTATTAAAAATCAAACATTACTNAAATAAAACTACAAATATTTTTAGTAGTACAAGAAAATAATTGTGATAACATATCCTGGCAATAATTCTTATTTTAATCTGTATTACTTTACATTTGCTATCTAATAGAAAATGTCCTTGAAGGATCTAGTTAATGTAATAATACCAATATACTAAAATTTTTTATTTCAATTTTTCATTGTCACTTATACAAGTCTGATACATTTAAGCATTTTTATCATTTGTATTAAAGATTTTTCTGGCCACAAAACATTCAATTATTGTGTTTTGTTTAATATTACCATATTTTTGTGCTTTTAAATACAACCAGTGGGTTAAAAGATAATCTAAAAGGGGTGCAAGTTATAAATATAAAAATATAACAGTTTTATCTTATTCTTAAAATATATTGTGTATGTTTATCTTCTTATTATTTTAGTTGTTTGTTTTTAATCAATCTGTAGTAACAAATATGGTATAATTGGAAAGGTACGATTCCTTGAATAGAACCTAGATCTTTTATTATTATTAATCTTCTGTAAGGAATACTATTTATATAATAACACCCCACCTCATATTACCACAAATTTCTAAAAACATGTCTTAAAAAAGACTAAACATGACTACTTGAACAACTCATGCCAAGTATCCTAATTACTATGTAAATTTTGTATTCACAAACAAAAAGCTTTATGTAAGGTTTTTGTTTGTGATAAATTTGTCTAAGTCTTTTAAGAAATATTTTATCTCTTAATCATTGAGATCAGTCAATTTATCAATCGATCATATCAAGTGTGAGACATATGTTGTTAATATATCTGCATGAAATAAATATTAAACATGCAAAATACTTTATATATTAGATTTTTAGAATGTGGCCAATAAGTATATACAGCTAACAACTGATTAACATTTTATTGTTTATTACATAAATTGTTTAAGAGTTAAAAAACAATAAAATTTGCTTTACCACTACTCAAATTGTTTTCAACCTTTAATATGCCTGAAAATGATTTATTAAAACTATAAATTAGTGTTAAAAATAACTTTTAAAAAAGGTACTTTGAAAATTGTTTCAACATACATATTTTATTAAAACCTATAATAAATCATACTTAAAGTACTGAAACAAGTTTAGTAAGTCAAAAATGTTGATTTGTTAAACATTTGTTAAAAAATTCTAAAGTTTGAAAATTGCACCCAACATTTTTTTCTAACTTCTCCTATCAAACATATACTGATACAAGAAAAACACTATTTGAAAAATGAATATTTAATATAATTTTTTTAATCGATTTTTAAATTACGCACGAGCTTCATCACATTAGCAATTCGTTTTACTTTTCTGGTGTTATAACACAAGGTATTAACAAAGTATTGTAATCGTGTCTAATTTAACTATCCGGGTGTTTTGCAATTCTCCACGTTTTGAGACCCCTGAACTCAAAAAAGACAAAAAAAGGGAGAAACTCCCTGGATGTGTCTGGGGATCTTTTTCGTTTAATATCTCAGTGAAGAGTAAAGATTAAGAAACGAAATTTGGCACAGTAACTTGTATATAAGAGGCATTGATGCTGTTAAATTTTAGAGTACGGGACTCGAGAAGATGGGGAGATAGAAGGGATCATGTGCAGTATCTCGTGTGGGATCGGACTTACTTGTTAGTGAAAATATTACAAATTATTGGTATTTGGAATATTTTTTTATAAAACCGTTTGAATGGAAACTCAGCTCGAAAAGAAACAAGAGAAATTTAATTTAATTAATTTTTAAAATTAAATATTTAATCATATATTCTATTTCTTTTCAAATTTTAAATAAATAATTTCATATTAAAATGTCTTTCAAGTATTTATCGATTTATTTTTAATAGTTTTAATCGAATAAATATAAATTTAAACGTTATTTTACACGTTCTAACAGCGTAAATATAAGAAGTAAATAAAATTAATATATTTATTTAAGTCTAAAACAGTTTTTTTTCCTTTTCTTGGGTATAATATAGGGTTGATGACCGAATTGTAAAGGTTGCTTCATGATAATAAAACACGATGTGGGCTGTGACAGATGTCAGCATATCACTTATAACACAATACACTTAACCACCCACAACACACTCCTGAATAAATCAACTAAGAGATTTAAAAGAGATATAACTTTTCATATTCTGCACACGAAAGTCTCTTCATTGATAAAAGCATGAAAATATTAATGCATTATTGTGGCTTTGAGAAGTAGAAGAGATACGACGTTACGCCACTCTTTCTTTAAAAAAATATAAGTTATAGTTTTATATAAAATTCTTTTAAAATCTTCATTTTTAAATTATCTTTGACAAAAATAAACAAGAANTTTGCATTAAATATATATAAATCATTAAGTTTTTAAACAGCTAAATCATTTAACTCAAAAATAACAAGCTTCTTACATAAAAATTTTCAAATCATCAATTAGCCAGAACACCATTGGGGTAGATATGTACAAATATTGGAGTGACAAGCCAATGAAACGACAAGTAAGAAAGATTTCTCATTGTCAGATTTTTAATGGATGTACAAAATGAAGTGTATTTACTTAGTAGAAATGAGTACTATACACATGGTATAAAATAAAAATATTCTGAAGGGAGGACAATCTGCTAGTACAAAGATATTGGGGAGATATGTTTCTTCTGTCCCATATGTATAGACACTCAAAGAATACATTCAAATTATATCTTTGTACAATAATAATTTAAAAATTTCAGCAAGTATTTAAAAATTTACATTTGAAGTAAAACTATTGACATACACCTAGACATTCTATTTTCACTTTAGCAAATGCTTAAAATATTGAAGATTCAATATCACAAAATTTAATTTTATCCATTTGTGATTGTATAACAAACTTTTAAGAACTATCATTCGACTTTCTTATACTAGATGAAATTATACTACTCTACTAATATATGAACATATTAGATTTATTATTCAATTTCAAAAATATATTAATTTCTAGAGCAAATGAGTTTTTCCTCCTCAAATAAATCTTCATATTATATTGAAACAGTTTATTAATGCTGAGAGTATATTGTCAGCATTCATATTTTTACACTGTTACTTATTACTTTTTACTACACACACAAAAAAAGAAAGAAAATTAAAAATAAAAATAGTCAGCAAACAGTTAATTCACAAAAATCTTAGTTTCAAAATTCTAAACTGACTTAAAACAGTACAAGGTCAGCCAAACCTCTTAACCAATAAATGAATTGGTGACTTAAAATCTCATCCTTAGTCAACAACCCATAAATAAACTTTATTGTTAAAATATTGAACTGATTCTATCTTTCAAATTTGATTCAAAATTTTTTAAAACTATTTTCTGATTATATAACAAAGCTCAAAATATTAAAATGAGATATTTTGTTTAAAATATGTAATAGAATTCATTGGCACTTTACAAAATAGATTAAATTGCAAGCAAAAATTAAATTTGTATTCTTAGTTATTTTATAAATTTTGATTAATATTAGTGAAAGTAATCTTTTAGTAATGTAAATTTATCCTTATAATTTATCAATAAAAAGAACATTAAAGCTAGATAAATGGATGTAGAAGTATATTTAGATAAATTCTTAACTAATTACCATCAATTTATATATATCATCATTAATATCTGTAAAAATATTTATTTTTAAATCGGACTAATACTCAAAGAAATTCATTACTTATTTGCATTTATAAAAAATTTATTTTCTATACTAATTATCATTAAAATATAAATTTTCATATCTAACAAACATTCACTAGACAACAAGCTTTTTCAGATTTACAAGGAACAAAAGTTTTTGAACATTTCAAATACAAATTTCTCCAAGAATGATTTGTATTTGAATTATTTTGAAATTTTGTATTGTTTTAGAATAGTTTTATTTGTTATAAAACACAATATATTGTAAAATCCTTGTAAGTCCGAAGAAATAATCGAATTCGAAAGTTAAAACATTTTCTATTCCGTGGAAATATTTAAAACACAGTTTCTATTGTACTTTTGAGTTTACATTTTAGAAAATGTTAAAAATCACCTAATTATGTAATCAAAGACAAGATTATAACTATATAAACTGCATTCATCACTCGGAAACAGTAAGTACTCGTCTCGCATCCATTTTTTCAAAAACAAGACACGATTTATTAAAAAAAGGATCGATATAATAAAATTTCGAGACTTATAAGTCTTAATAAACAGGAAAAAGTTTAAAATTTCAAAATATGAAAAGATTTATTTAACTTCAATCAGCTGTTTATAATGGAAGCCACTTTTAAATGTGATAGATGCATATTTTATATACAACAAAACACGTGTAAGATCAGTGAAATGTACATATAAAAAGAAATTAATCGATTTTGATTGGATAATTTAAAATTTTTTAAATTTGAATTTAAAAAAAAAAAAAAAGGAATTCGAATATCTCAAGTAAACTGGAACGAATGGCAAACTTCGTATAAAAATGTTAACATATTTAGTGATAATAATAATTAAAAAGTAAATATAATTTAAATTTAAAGGATATTTTTTTTTCTTTTTTTGCAAAATACAAACATTTACCGATCACTTTCTTCGGTGGATTATCCGAAGATGTTTCTCCTTTCTTAATTATTTCTGACATTCTCACTCGACAATTCTGAATTTACAGAATTACAATAAAGTTTAAACGGCAGCCTTCTTATAACTAATAACTTCCTTATAAATTTTTTCTATTAAATAAATAAATAAAAACTATTCGATTCGATTCTTCTTCCAACGCATTTAAAGAGGATCGTTCCAAGTTCCCCGATGAACGCCACAGTTGTAAATAACGATTGGTTAATTTTTCGCATGACGTCATCAATTAATCAACTGATTAATATATTATTTTAACTTAAATATAAAATGATTATTAATATTTTATAGGGAAATATTAATTATATACAATTTTTTATTTAAAATTACGTAGTTTTTGTGTCAATGTTCTCCGTTGAGTTATGTATCTATTTTATTTCGTTGCCATGACGACGCTTATGACGTAAAATACTATAAGTCACGTGATCGTTTTTAAAATGGCAGCACGTGGTTTAGAAAAATTAAAAAACGGGAGGAGGAGAATTGTTATATAATAATTAATGGAGTAGGAGTTATTGTTTTTTTTTAAATTACGTTNAAGTTCTGTTTTCTACGACGATCGCTCCTGTTAAGAACAGGAGAAACTACGTAATTTTTTTGTATTTTTTAAAAATAAACTGGTGAGGCGATCCTTCTATTTTTTAAGGACTCGAAAATACCATCCTGAAGGACTCGAAAATACAATCCGAAGATTCCTCACCCGAAAACCAAGAAGATCCTCCTGAAGGAATCAGTCTCGTAATTAAATAAAACTTTAATTTTATTTATTTTTCAGTTAGAGTTGTTGGCAGTTTCGCCTTTAATCTACTCTCGTGAGAGAAAATTTAATTTCACACGACTTCTAAAAATAGCTTGTATATTTTATTTTCGTATCTAATCTGATCATATTAAATGAAATTATGATTTTATTCCTCCTATTCTTTAATCCTTATGAGTACTTTTTTGTAAACCGTTTCCGCCCTGTGGGCACTAAGAGGGCCTCTTTTTGCAAGCCCATTATGGGTTCGGCCAGGCCCACAATGGGGCTGCCGGGTGGTGAGGAATGGGACCCGACATATCTGAGCGGACCACCCCCCGAAAAATTCCTGGGGATTTTTCGACCCGTTCGGATTCGAGCCCGGGTCCCCCAGAGCTGTAGGCTGCCACCTTGACCGCTCGGCCATCCGGCCGCATATTTAGGATTTAATTATTTCAGTCGAAGCGGTAGGCTGCCACCTTGACCGCTCGGCCATCCGGCCGCCTCCTTGTGAGTACTAAGAGGACCCTTTAATCAGGGTACGGCTAGGCCGAAAATGAGAAAGCCCGACATACCCTGACAGTCCACTCTGAAATTTAAGGCCTTTTTATACTCCCTGAGCGGAAAAAGGCTAAAATCACAAAAAATCCACTCTGAAAAATTCCTGAGGTTGTGTATCTGGATTCGATTCCGGATCCCCCATAACCGTCTCAGACAACCGGCCGATAATGAAAATATACTAATAAAGTGAATTGGATTACGTCAAAAGTATGCGAAATACGATATTAAAGTATACAAAAATGATAATACAGTATTTTGAAACGTTAAAGCTAGTTAGAAGATAATTTCGATATATTATTTTCAAAATTATACGATATTTAGTGTTATCACTATAATAAAACATGACTGATTATATGCAACAGAGAAGTGTTCTAAGATTGTAAAAATTTGTATATAATTAGGTTGTTATATTTTGATTAGCAGAATCATATTTGGTTCTTTATCAAAATATACACATCTGGTTATATTTCCGAGAATATCAGTACTATAAATTATAGATATTTAAACATTTTAAGGTATTTGTGATGTTTTTCCGTACTGATTTCGTATCAAAATAAAAACATCCTGTTATACTCCGTATTCTTGAAATATATATAGCTTATTACATAAATATTAAGAAAAACTTCTAAATTCTTTATATTTTATTTATCTGATGATTTAGTTTCAATTTAAATTTATTTGAATGTTTGAACTTTTAAGAAACTTCATGTTCAAATGAGGATCGAAGACAGAAATTTCCATGGACAGTTTGAAACGGATATATTGTATATCCATATGTATCTACTATTACTTTTCTAGCTTGTTTCACTTTATCACACCACGTCTTCATTTACACTTAGCATAGAAATGATGTATTTAAAACAAAACTTATTAAAGGAAAGACAGACGGGTGGATGGACGAGAATGAGCATTTATAGGTCTATAATTTTTCAAATTGCAGCCCAATAATTAGAGGATTTTTTTCTGTAAGTATGGATGTTAGAGTGTGTGGGGGTGTAATAATTAAAAATATAAAAAGTTTATAAATAAAATATTATAACATATAACGCCAAACATGGAATTTTAAATATTGCCGGAAAGTTAAGCAACTTGTTGCTACAGTTTTTAATCATGCTCATCTTGAGTTCTGCAGGGTTCACAAAGGAGATCCAAGTAATTTAATACATACAGATATATACTATGCCAAGTAATTATTAACTGACAAATAAACTATAAGTAGTAATATATACAGTATATCTTAAAAATGAAATAAACATCTAGTAAGTAATTTTTATAAATTTATTATATATAATAGACCCTCGATTTAACAGAAAAAAGATCTCTGTCTTATAAGTTTAAAACTTTTTTTTTATTCGCGAATAGAGCATGCTAAAAAGTTAGAGTACTTGTAATATTATTTTATTCATTTGTATACTTTTTTTTTTTTTTTCTTTTTCCGCTCTATAGGCACTATAAGAGACAGATTAATAACATTTTAACACGTCTTGTATATTTTAAGTTCGTTATTAACTTAATAAAAGAAGACTTTCTATAGTTCGTCACTCACCAGCCGACACATCCAGTAATCCGACACTCCGCAGAGAGACACGTACAAAATTTTGTTATCATTTGTCAATGTATGCGACAGAGAGAGACTGATGTGCAGTACGTGTATATTGTCAGTGGCTATTCGTTTGTTGTCGGCAAACGTCACAATCGTGATTAACCGACGTCTAAAAAGCATGGAGTAACAGCAGTAAATATAATAGCCTTAGGCTGTGTACACACTAGGCGTTTTTAAACGCGCGTTAGCTCGGCGTTCGACGAGCGTTTTCGGAGCGTACGCACTGGCTCAGTTTGGAAATGGACGTGAAAGTAATTGCTTGTGTGCCCCTCCTCCATCGTAGCTATAAGACGATGGCAGAGGCAAAGAGAATTTTGGGTGCACCCAATATTACGAGATAGACTGACACGTGGAATGTCTGCGACGTTGTATCCAAAACTAAGACAAAATGAACCCAAGTTTTTTAATTCTTTTACAATATCTATAAAATCCTTTGACGATGGTTGGTCTCTTTTAGATTTCATCAATAAATAGATCGTTCTCCATTTCATCACATATATTTCAAAGCGCTCGGCTGACGCCCGCAAAAAGCGCGATCGAATGTACAGTAACATGGCAGCACATATATCTCAAAGCGCCCATAAAGCGCGCGTTTTAACAAAAATCTATAAACTCGCGTTTGAATGTGTACGCCTATATAGAACTCTTGGTTCTTTAAAACGCGCGTTTAAAAACGCCTAGTGTGTACGCAGCCTTAGTTTCTCTGAAATTGCGTTCAAGGACAAACGATCCGCCTCTTAGGAACGAGGTTTAAACCGCGACTCAAATTTTATTTAGTTTGTTTTATTATTAAATTATGGCAACGCAATACTTGGGCGATCATGCCTAGGGGGAATGCCTTCCGGAAAATCTTTTAAGGGTAACTGGCGTTACAGACATGGAGAAAACCTGGAAAATTCCACGTGGCCAGCCCGTCCTAGGCGAGGCGCGAACACACAACTGAATAACCAGTGTTCAGGGAACGGAACCGCTTGGCCATTGGTGGGCCTTGAACTTAATTTAGAGAACGGGATTTAGAGAAAATTTCGTCTCTGTCCAAAGTGTACTTACACGGTAAGTACACATTGAACCAAAGGTGGGAACCGGGTTTTAGTGTCCACGCAGGATAGAGTGAAAAACTAAAAGAAAATCAAATATCTGGGTTAATAAAATAGCATATATTTTAATTATTTAAGAAAATTATTTTGTACGTTTCATAACTTACCTATTCTTAACTTCCTATCTTAATACAATATACTTTTTACACGTAGTTCATAATTTTATTGAAGGGTTAAGCTGGATTTAAGTTCTTGCGTAAAGCATCTAGCGTACATCACAATGTCATTAATTTGACGTCAATGTGCTCCACGCAAGAACTTATTTCCTATTTATTGTATCGGGATTAATATGGAAGTTATTGCATAATCACTTATCCTCCGAAGAGCCAAATGAAATACTTTTCGGGATGCCTGTTAGGGGTAACTAGCCGACGACCGGATGGCCTACTGCTCTGGAGGACTCGGGATCGAATCCGGACGGGTCGAAAAATCCCCAGGAATTTTCCGGGGGTAATCGGGGGTAATCCTCCGTCCTTCACCCCATTGTGGGTCTGGCCAAACTCATAATGGGCTTGCTAAAAGACTAAAAGAGGCCCTCTTAGGACCCACAAGGCGGAAATAAAAAAAAAGGGTAACTAGCCCCTATTTAGGCGTTAGAAACTTATGTCTATGGCAAATTTACTTGCTATAGACATAAGTGTTTTTAAAAATATTTTTATTGATTAATTCTATTCTACATTGATTATTGAAGAAAAAAAATTAGAACAAAATACAGTATTTAAAAATAAAACGTTATTTAAAATAAATTCTAAAAGATTTTTTGGCTAAATAAAGTGTTGCCAATTGTGATTGCATCCGAACTACCGCAGCGCCGAAAAGAATAAGCGCCATCTGTGTTAACTTTGGTTAGACTAAATTTGTTTTGTCATTGTGTAATTTTACGTATTGTTCCAAATAACTTGAAAATGTCTGATTATTTGGGTAAAGATATGAGAAAAACTAAAAAAGAAGACAAAGACGAAGAAAAAGAAGAGAATATTAAAGGTGATTACAGAGTTTAATTAATTAGGCATAAATGGTACACACCAACAAACTGAACATGGAAATGATTTAAAATTAAGCAATAATACCTTTAAATTTAAATTCAATTGCTTTACAAATTCACAGCATCAACAAAATTTAATTAAAATCTCCTGGAATGCTTAACTTTATATTGAATTATATATAATTATTTACAGGTAAAAATAGATATTGATTTGTTTTATTTTTTTATCTGCCCCGTGGGAAATAAGAGGGCCTCTTAATCATACCCATCATGGGTTTGGCATGCCCACAATGAGGGCAGCCAAATGGTGAGGGATTGGACTTGACATATATATGTGATTGATCAATCCTGAAAAATACCTGGGGTCTTTTGACCACAAATTCGATCCGAGTCTCTAGAACAGTCTTTCTCAACCTCTAACGAATCGTCGCCCCTTCAATAAAACCATTACATAGTATCGCCCCCTTCACTTTAAAATTCCGATGCCCAGGGCCAAGGCTAATGCCAAATTCGTACTGCATTGAATAGACTAGTGACTAGTGTAATGTTATTTGTTTAATTAACGAATAAAATATCTAATTATTCTTAATGTAATGTTTTACTATATTGTCCAGAAAATTGTTTTTTGCCCCCCAAAATATAAATTGTTACTAATTGCCCTCTCAACATGGAAAAATGCTCACATGGGGGGTGATATCGCCCCGTTGAGAAACACTGCTCTAGAATGATGGACTGATATCTTAACCATCTGTCATCTGGCTGTTCAAGCAGTAGTAAACAATTGAATGTTATCCTATGGGCAAAAAGGGCAATTGCTCACCTAATCAATAGGGGGTCTCAAACCAACCTTTTATAAGAAAATATTTCCTCAAAAAAATTCCCTCAAAGTATCTGAAATCAATACTGTACAGGGGCTAATAAAACAAATTTTACTAGGCCCATGAAGCTATAATGCACCATTAGTGGTAAATATTTATTGTAATAGGTTCTACATTTATTAATAGTGAGGTTACGGCCAAAGTTTTCAACATGAAAACATAAATGTCAGACATTCAGCGCTGCCTTCCTGTAAGCCTGCCTAGAAGTTTAACAATGGTGTTTGGAATGTCAGTGGAATTATGCTCGATGTTTTTGCGTTGAAATCTTTGGCTGCAACCTTGCTATTATATCTACTTAATATTATCAGGGTCAAATGTATAATCATCTAAAAACTTGAATTTGCATCTCGATACAATTGTTATTCTGTCTGTCCAAAAAATACAATCAAATTTCCATTTTTGGGTATGCTGCACAATAAATTTTATAATGATTAAGGTTTAGTCCTCCATCTTAATAGAAAAGCATCAACATAAAGGCATTATCTCACTAATGAATGGTTAAGTAAATAGAAAATACAATTCATCCTTTAAAGAGCTGAATATTATTTTTTTAAATAAAATAGTAACCTTTTTCAATTCAGTTTTGTTAAAATCAATTAAAATCTAATTAAAAAATGATACAAAAAAATTTTGTTGGGTTTCTTTAATAAAATAAAATAAAAGGATGTGAATAGTAAATTTTAGTTTGAAATGAATAGACATTTGGATTGAAATTGATAATGAAATTGGTTTCTGATGATTGTATTATAGTGTTGAATATATTTAGGTTAGGTTTTTGTTGTTATCTTAAATTTTATAAGTTATTTTGCTATAGTTTATTATGATTTTATTAAGTTGTATTAATTGAAATATGCTAATTTTGAAAGAGGGAAGAATAAAAATTTTCTTGAATATAAAAATGCAAGTATTGTGCGATTATACAATAGAAAGTAGCACAAAAATTGTTATTTTATACATTTGGTGAATATAAAATTATTTTTAGTGTAAAGAAAATTGGATATATTTCAGATTTTTGATCTAAGAAATGTTGTGGATACTTTGAAATTAACAACTAGAATCTCTAATAAAACCATAGCTTTTTTGACGTGCTCGAATTAACATATACAAAGGAAAAACATTAATAAAACTGTAATAATAGTAATGAATTACTATTATATTAACATTTGGTTGCATTTCATTTAAATTTTGTTATATTAGTATTAACAATAGCATAATGTATGTTATAACCTATTTTATGATCGTGTGCTTGAGAATTAAAGGTGGATTATACTTTCCAGAAGTAATAAAAACATTTATTTATTGGAATTCTTGCTACTAATAATCATTCTAGGTTAACAGAACTTTGAATTTAATTGAAGATTAACTCTACAAGAAAATTCTTTAATATAAGTTTCTTTTGTTTAAATTATGCATTAAAACTTTTTAAAAATTTACATTAGCAAGGAAAATTATAACATCTGCAGTCAAATTAAAAATTGGCACATTTTGTTTTTAATCATCATTATCAGCATCAACTTATTCTACCATTTCAAATTATGGTATAACCTCCCTTACATAATCATCCTTCATTTGTGCCCATGTTTGCTTATCGTTTGCTTCTCTCCACCATGTTGTGTCTGCTTGTTTTCTTATGTCATAGTCCCATCTTAAATATGGATGCCCTTTGGGTCTCTTCATTCCCCATGGATACCAAATTGGGATTCTTGTGGACCATCTGTTGTCAGTCCTCCTTGCCAGATGTCCTGCCCATTGCCTTTTGAGAGATTTAATTCTGTGGATCACATCAGTTACCTGGGTTCTTCGCCTAATCCATTCTATTCTTTTGTGATCTCTCTTGGTTATTCTTAGCATTCATTGCTCCATTGACCTTTGGGCAACTTGGAGTTTCACTGTTATTTCTTTCTTTAGTGTCCAACTTTCACATCCGTAAGTCATGACTGGTAGTACGCATTTATCAAATGCTCTTTTCTTCAGATGGATTGCCATTTCAGACCTGAAGATTTCAGAATTTCATCCAAATGTAGACCACGCTAGTTTGATCCTCCTGTTGATTTCTGGAAGTAGTGAGCCAGATTTGGATATTACTTGTTCCAGGTGTATATATATATATATATATTATCAATATATATATTGTTAATATATCAATATATATCAATATATTGATTAACAATATATCAATNGATCATGCTAGTGTGATCCTACTTTTGACTTCTGGAAGTAGTGAGCTAGGTTTGGATATTACTTGTCCCAAATATATATATATATATTCAACTACCGTTTCTAGTGTGATGTCATTTATTGTTGTTTTGATTGTGTACCAGTTCATTGTACATGACTTTTGTTTTTGCCAAGTTCATTTTAAGGCCAATTTCATTGCTAACATTGTCTAAATCAATGACTACTGCTTGTAGTTCTGCAGGATCTTTAGCTATCAGGGTGACATAGTCAGCAAATCTTAGGTGGTTGAGGTGTTCTCCATCTATAGATATACCTTTGTTCTTCCAGTCTATTTTATGGAATACATTTTCTAGGGTTGCCATGAAGAGCTTGGTGATATTGAGTCTCCTTGTAAAATGCCTTTGGTTATGGGAAATTCTGGAGCGTCATCATAAATTTTTACTGTAGCTTTTGGTTCTCTGTATATGTTGGCTAGAGTTTCTATGTATGGTTTGTCAATGCCTTGGTTGGTTAAAGCCTCTATTAATGCTAGGGGATTATGGAATCGAAAGCCTTTTTGAAGTCAATGATCCATTGCCAGTTATATTCAATATTCATTGGTACAGCTTAATAATTCAGTGTTTGTATATGATCTATTGTACTGAAACCGCTTCTAACGCCAGCCTGTTCTTGTGGTTGTGTGGCATCTAATGTGTTTTTAATCTGTTGTTGATAATCTTCGTAAATATTTTGTAAATACAGTAGAGCATCGTTTATCTGAATCAATTGAGGACTGGGCTTGTTCGGATAACTTATTTTTCGGATAATCGATTATGTACGAAAAAATATATTAACCTATCCCGTGTTGAAATTTTTCTCTGTTGCGTGTCACTTTGCGTTGAATTTTCGTCGCTGTTAATCCTAATGTAAACTTTTTAAAATAATAATTGTGGCTATGGTATCATTAAAAATTATTTCTTTATTTTTTACAAATGAAATAAATATATTGAAAAATATAAAAACCAAAAAATATATATAATTAGAATGGTCTTGTAAAGAAGTTTAGTGAGTTTTTGAGCCAATAGGTTCCACCTTCTGAAATTTATTGTAAGTTTGAAAGAGGCTATTCTTCTCTATTACAACCCCAGACTTTGTATATAGCACATTGTAATATGGATTTGCTGCAGGCATTTCAATGGGAAGATGTTCCTCCTTCATACAGTCCAAATCAGGCCTCTTCTGACTTTAATATTATCTTTTGTTTAAAGGAACATGTTACTGCAATTGCTGTTTTGCAACTGATGATGAATGCAAAGCTGTTGTTGGATGGCTGCTACAACAAAGGAATGAAGTTTTGAGGAGTGGATGAAAAAGTTTATTATACATAGCAATAAATACCTGAACTGGTTGGCTGATTTTGTTGAGAAATAGCATATTGCTTGCAGATAAATGTTGTATATATTCATCTCTGCGATAAAAGTGCAGTAAAACCTGTGTAAACTGGAATTGCACAGTATAGAATATTTTTTCCAATTTGATAACAAGTTGTCCTATCAATTTTCATTAAAGTAAACCTGATGAAAAGCACAAAATAATATTAAAGTTTCAATATTCTAAGATCCATGGGCAAACTTGAGACAACATGTGTGCTTACTTGAATAAAAAAAATATCAAATAATGAAGTTTACACTTAAAATTTGTGAAATTTTGTATGGAGGATTTCCAAAACTGGGTTAGAGTGAAACCAGAAGTCATGTTGTACAAGGATATCTTTAATTTTCAGTGATAAAATGAGGGATACCTGTATATAATTCTCACTTTACATTAACAAAGATAAAACCTTATCTTGAATCAATGTCATGAAACTTAGACAGAAGTAGTGTAATCAAAATTATATCACATTAAACTAAGGTACTATGATAATTTTCTAATAAGATTTTTGGATAAAATTGTCCAATATTTGGTTTGACTTCTCAATTGGACACTGGACAAGATCCATAAATCTTGATAGTTTGGTTTATAACAGGACATTGGCAACCCTAGTAATACCACGGTCTATATGATATGGATGAGGGTTAGGTTAGTTGTATTGGTCACCCAAGAATAAGAGACAACTGCTAGAGATTTACTTAAAGGGAACAGAGGAGGAGAGAGTGCATAGAACTCAAGAATTTTTAATTTAAGAATTCCGTTTAGCTGATTAACATACTTGTTATTTCTGTCAGTTGTATCAGTTTTAAGTCAATTATATAACCAATCATGCAGTTATCCTTCTTAGCATCTTGCATATCAAGCAAGCAAGCAAGCCTGCTAGAATGCAATATGGATAGGATGCTAAGCAAGAGAGACTTAGACTTTCTTATTATGTAAAGGTAAAAACAAAGGAATTTTTTTTATTACAGTGATGCAATTGTCCTGTGCACCTGCTAGTATACTGAATAAACCAGTAGAGATTGTGGTCTTTCTCACTGACCAATGGTCGCAAAGAAAAAATAATAAAACAATTAAAACCTTGTTAATACATAGAAAGTACTAGTATACAAAATAAATTATAAATAGATTATAAATAGAAAACCTTTTTCTCCTTTCTATACAAATTGAATCTCTGAATATTAAATTTCCAACTATTTTAATAGTCTCAATCTGATTGAGGATAGTTTATGTAATTTATTTTCAATATTTTCATACAACTTTAAACTGTTAATAAAATAAATATTTATATATTTAATTTGTAGATACTAAGCAAAACAAAAAAAGGGCTGTAATTGTATGATTAAATGATTATACAATCCCAATCAATCATTTATTGTTAATGATGATAATTACATTCTTAAAAACACATCTTATCTATCAAGTTAATTCCAACAATCAAGAAACAATTTTGTGACATGAAATACTGCATTTTCCAGGAAAACTCTGTACCGTGCCAAGATGGTGAGTAAAGTATAAGTGGTTCTTTCTCTACGTTATTTTCACTGAAATTGTCACATGTTTAGATTTTTTAAAAATTCTGCAAGAGGTTCAGGTCAGAAGTGTAAGCTGATTGGATCTCAGACTTGATCTCAACACTTGAGAACTGCTGGCATATTATGAGCACAAAAATTGCAGAGAAGAAACTTGAAAATAAACAGCAATTGCAGTAGTGTATTAGTAGAGTTTAGTATCATGTGTTTGATATAGAATACTCTAGGAAACTCATCAGCTCTGCTGGGATGCTATAAAGCTGTTATTAAGGCTCATGATGTCCTTATGAAGTATTAGGATACTATGCCTACCATGCAACAAGAAATAACTGTTTGTTGTTTTTTCAGACCTACTTAAGATAACCATTTTTTCTCTGTAACTTTGAATGGCAAGTTCTTGCATCAATACTCATTAACAGTGTTGGTAAGACTATGGTGTAACTTAAAATGTTCCTTTCACAATTCTTCAGACTGGAGTATAAGTGTAATTCTTACTACAGTTTTTATTTAAGAATATTCTGTAAAGTGTTTTAGTACTGTGGTGTAAAAATAACACTTAAGTTCAATGTAGCATTATATGCAATAAATTGTATTTCTTTGGTTTATTCCTCTTGATTTCTTTTCTGCATTATATATGTTATCATTACAAATACCAATTATAGTTTAAATAACATTTTGCACATCTGTTGAACACTTTCTGGTAGATACCATTGGTGATGTAATTTCCATGGTAACTACTGTATATCAATTGGGATGTTTGGAAAGTAATTTCATTTTTTTTTCTTGTGGAAAAAAACATTTTATAATATATAAATATTTTATTGAATTATATATTGATAATTTTGTTCAAATACCTGTTGCCAGCTTTCTGGTAGTAGCATGATTCCACATTCATAAAAGTTTTGATCTTTGCTTACAAAAAACTGATCCAAGTGATTTTTGACATCTTCCTTTGAAGTAAATGTTTTACTGTTTAAAAAATTTTGTAGACTGGAACAAATAATAATTTGAGGGTACTAGATTAGGAGAATATGGTGAGTGTGTGGTAGCACATCCCATCCAAGTTGTAACAGTTTCTGATGAGTTACCAAACTTGTATGAGATATGGCATTATCATAGTGAAACACTATACCTTTTTTGTTGATCAGTTCTGGCCTTTTCTGTTTGACGGTATCACTCAATTTGTCCATTTGATGGCAGTACACTTTTGAATCAATTGTAAAATTGGTAGAAGCTCAAAAAATAAATTTCTTTAAAATCCCACTAAAGAAAGCATCTGTCGTTAAGAACATGTGGAACCCATATATTGAGCTTTGAAACAGAAAAAGTCTTTTCAAGTGATCATAAACGGTTCAATTGAACAAATTTAATCTTTTAACGATTTCTTGTGTTGTTATGTGGCAGTTTGCTTCAATCAACACCTTTACTTTATCTTCATCAGCTACAACTGGCCTTCCAGAACATGGTGCATCTTCAATATCAAAATTGACAGAACAAAATTTTGTGAACCAGTTTTGGTACTGTTGTTCTGTCAACACATTTCCATACATATCACACAATTTTTTTTCTTGCTTGAACAGCATGTTTATTTTTTGGTAATAAAAAAGCAAAATATGCTGAAAATGCTGCTTTTGATTTTTCATATTTGATGGGACACCAAAAAAAAAGACAATTGCACAGAATCATAAAACTTTTTTACAAATAAGCCTTGAAATGTCAGCTGTCAAAATATATAATGACTATATGGTTTAAAATGAAATTGATTGGTAAAAATATAACTAATTCCTCTAATGGTAAAAAATGAAATTACTTTCTGAACAATCCAATATTTGCTAATTCTTTGAATGATTAAAAATAAATTTTCTATACAGAAAAATTTGTCCTCACATGCCATACTCTTCTAACTTGATATCTTGTGACTGGCTATTCCTTAAAATGAAATGTCAATCAAAAGAACTGTTTTGTATAGTAACTCAATTTTAATCATATTTAGTAAATGTTCTTTTTAATACATTTTTATACCTTTGAGATTAGTTAAAAGTAAGTATTTTGTTCTAATGTTTAATTAAAATTTAAAGTATTAAAATAAAGTTATTTGTGTTTGTAAATGTTTATTTTGAATGTAATTTATGATAGATAATTTCATTTTAAATAGTTGAAAATAATAAATTAATGTATGTAAATTAATGTTGTATGTTTAATAATTATGTTATATGTATGTTTTTAAATAGCATTGGATGAAGCAGACATTGCCCTGCTTAAAACTTATGTAAGTATGATAATTGATTTTTTTAAAATTAGCATTAAAAGATTTTAAAATATTCAAAATTTTAAAATTCTTTAATTTGTTTTTGTAGGGTGTTGGGCAGTACAGCAAAGCAATAAAACAAGCAGATGATGACATTCAATCAATTTTAAAGAAAGTAAATGAATTAACTGGTAAGTATACTTAAAATTTAAATATATAAACTTTATTTTATTTTTTTATCATTATTTCATTAGTTTTTTTTCCACATTTGAAAAATTAATATATTTATTTTTCTTAACCTGGGCAATGTCAAGTCTGTCTGCTAGTTGTTAACAAAAGATAAAGTTGAACTTCAAGAAAACTCAACAGCAGTATGTCTGAAAAGCCTGTGTGAATTATAAATTTAATTAAACATTTACTTCTTTTCGTGTAATGGTTCTTTTTTCTTTAGGCCCACCAGTGGCCAAGCAGTTCCATTCCCTGAACACTGGGAGTTCAGTTGTAGGTTCACACCTTGCCAGGACGGGCTGGTCACATAGAGTTTTCTGGGTTTTCTCTATGTCTGTAATTCCTGAATAGGGGCTAGTTACCCTTAAAAAGACCTCTCGGAAGGCATCCTCCTAGACAGATCGCCCAAGTGTTGCATTGCCGTAACTTAACTATACAAACAAACACCATTTTTCTTTATTAACCAACTTGTACTGATTTACAGGTAGTTTTAAAGGTAGAATGGGGTGGTTAGCTGTTGAGTCAACTATGTGATGATTTAACTACTGATGATTTAATAAGTTCACTCATTGACAACTCCACAGGTCCTAAACAATGCCAGATTAGTGATGATTGACTTATAATTCATATTATTTATTCTATCATTAAGACATTATTTTAAAACAATTATACATATTTTCTAAGATTCCTATTAGCATCTAAGATTTCTTGATGATGTCCAGAGTTGTTTGTTTTTCTCATTTCTTTTCATGTAATAATTTTTGATAAGAAATAGAACATTCTAACATCTTTCTCCTAAATCTGAAGCTCTTTTTTACATTTGAATAGTTTCTTTAAAGATCAAAAAGCAGAATTCAAGAGGATATAAAGTTCCTTTATGTATAAATTGGTGGCTTAGCAAGTTGATTATTGATGGTTCTTGATGCTGTTTTTGTTGTTGTTTTCATCTTCCAGCTGCAACAGTACTTCATTACCAATTTCAATTAAAGATTCAATTACATTTTTTTATAAACTTTATCCAGATCAGATGTTGGACCATCCTAATGCTATTTTTAACAGCTTTTATAATAGTGTTAATGAGAATAGTCTCTCCATATTTATTGCAGAACTGAGGCTTAACTTTTACATACTGTTTATGCATTGCTATAAAATTTCATTTCACACAGTCTTGATATAGTCAAGGAAGATTTATAATTTGGTTGTACAACTTAAAATAGTTTATAAATAAAAGGTAAATTTTAAAGTGTGGCATCATATAACTTTGAAATTGTAAAAAAAAGTAAACAAAAAACTAACAAAATAAGAATTTATTTTAATCTAAGTACAGTACCTACAAGTATATTCCTTGATTTTAAGTTCTCTCATGAAATAATTATATGCAGTTTAATTATAAAATTTATTATAACAACAATAGTGAAGAATACTATTTTTCAATGTAATCCTTTTGCTTTTAATGCACTTGACCCATTATTATACAAGTTTCTTAAGTTCGTACAAATGAAGAAAATGATTTTGATTGATAGACAAATCAAGCTTGCATTGCTTTCTTCAGTTTTTGGCAAATTGATAGTTTCTTATGGAAACTTTGACTGTTCCAAACAGACACTAATTTGAAGGAAATGTTAGGACTATAATCTGTCCATTTTGAGATCTTTAAGTAGTTTCCTAAACCTTTAAGGTGAAGGTTTCTGAAAGGTTTCAACACTATGGGTAGCGTTGAGACTGTCATATTGTGCACAGCACATCTTTCAATAGTTGTTCTTCCATTTACTTCAACTTGCAGGCTTCATATTGTTAACAGCATTTCACTGTAATAGTTATTTTATTGTTTTCTTGATATTGATGTTATGACAAAATATTGTTCACATATTGCTCCGAAAGTTTTTGAGAAATTTTTGCCCTATACACCTATAGTCCACATGAAAAAGGAAGAATTTATTTGTATTAAAACAATGAAGTGAAAAAGTATTTAACATTTATTTCTATTTATATACAGTCAAACCTTGGTTTACAAACTTAATTTGTTCTTGAAAGTTGTTCGGAAACCAAAACAAATTTTTCCATAAGAAACAATGTAAAATGGATTAATCTGTTTTTGACTCCCAAAGCAAAACTTTTTTTTTTACTTTTTTTAGCTGTACAATTGACCCCCCCCTATAACACTGTTGATTATTCCGTTTTATACGAATTCCATGTTGTACGAGTCACTTAGATTTTACAAATATGTGAGCCGTTCATAGGCCGGCACATGTATTTGTAAAATCTAAGTGACTCATACAACATGGAATTTATATAAAACGGAATAATCAACAGTGTTATAGGGGGGTCAACTGTATTTCATCCATAAAAATGCCCACAAATGCTATGTAATATTATATTATAATATTCCAACTGAATAAAGTATATAAATAAGGCAAGACTCCACTTACATAAAAACGAGCATAAAAACTTTCATCGTAATTATCTTTAGTCACGTGACTGATATTTTATGCCGGAGCAGGGTCTAAAACAATCATAAAGCGAGTTGAACAGTGTTTGACTTTCAATGCAGATATGTACCATCAACCAATAAGAAGTCATTGAAATCTACATCATCATGACATGGTGAAAAAATTGGTGGGACATGAGGTTTTATGTACATTCTCTTGTGGCTACTTCTTAAAGACAGAATAGATCTGGAAAGATTTATTGAAAACATTTGAAAGTATTCATGTATTTTTGACAAGAGGCATCCCAATTATAAGAATGGATGCCTAGAACAAGCAATATGGATGGCCATAAGAAAATCCTTCAATTTAGGTGATTATATAATAAATAAGCAAAGCATAATATTTTAATATAGTGCAGTATAGTATCTTAATAATTTGATGATAAAAGTTAATATATGAAAGTAAAGATATTGTTTTTACTACATTTGTAATTATAGTACAAAAAGAGTCATAAAATATAAACATTCTCTTTATATCGATATATCACATATACAACCATACTGTCATTGTAAAAGCTTCACTAGTGGAGCTGGACCTCCACCACAATCCAAGCACAAATGAAAATAGGCGATGTGATTGAAAGTAATTATGGCAAGGGTTTTTATGCTTGGTTTTATGAAAGTGCAGTCTTGGCCTAAGAAAGACGATTTCATTCATCCTTATCTGTGTTGCGAATTTTTGATGGCTTAAGTTGGAGGGTGGAGAGGAGGTGGAAGGAAAGGGATGTTATTTCTTGGAAAAGGAGTTCTCCATAATAACATTAGGTAACTACACTTCAGGAGATTTTTCTCTTATTTTTTAGATTTTCACTAGCAGATTCTGCATGGGACTTATTAGGCCTCTTTTTCACTAAAAATTTTATGTGCTTTTTTATGTTTCACATTGTTATCTAAGTGAGACATAACGTTGTCATTCGAAAGATTAATGACACGTCTTGCTACTACTGCCTTATCAGGGTGATCTTGTGTTCAACAGTCAAGAAAAGTAACCATGTTTATACCTAACTTCTGATGATAAATTCTAAGGATGCACCAATTAATCAGTTTTAATAATCGGCCAATTTTGTATTTTAATATTATTGTTAGAATGTCACGTAAAAGGCTAGTAATAAAAAATATTAAATTTCTGTTATATATTTATTATTTATTACATGACAATCTAAATATTAAAAATTTTAACTTAAATTATTTCTTTTATCAATACATATCATAAGGTATAATGTAACCAATTCAAAACTATCTGTTTTATTTAAAGTTTAAACTTTAAATATATAAAACAAATAAAAGTTTAATATTCAAACTTTAAAACCCTTAAACTGTAATACAAAAACATGAGAATTTCACCATTTTCAAAGCTCTTAATTAAATGTTAAATCCAACTCTGAAAATTTTTTCACTTTCAATGGAAGATGCTGAGGGATTTAGATATTTCATAGCTATTTTGCTCAAATTAGGAAAAACTTCTTTTGAACTTCTCCTCCAAAAAAATGGGTTGCTATGTCTTTGTATAAGAGGTAAATGTAAATATTATTCTAATTCTTGATCGAAATGTTTGTTTGTTTGGTTTGTTTTTTCTTTCTTTTTAAAAACATGCTTTTATTCATTCTTTTGTTCACCAGAAGTTAATTCATCAAATAAATTAGAAAAACTGGGAGATTATCCTCCATCTTGATTGTCTCCAGAAGCAGAAGCTTCAGAATTTAATTCTTCTTGAGATTTTGAATTATCAACATTAGCTAAGTCCATCTTTTTATTTTCTCTATCATTTTTTTTAAAATTTAATTTTGAATCTTGGATCTAATAAGGATGACAACCATAGAGATTTGTTTTCTATATATGCTGAAAATCTTTTTATATTGAATTTTGTAGTCTTTCTATTGTGGAATTAATGTCACTAAAGGAACTACTGCTCTTTACTTTTGATAATACGAGAGACCACTGATATGTGCTCAACATGGGAATTTTATTATCTATAGCATATATGCACACGGGCTTTTTGCTGTTCAAAGTTTCTTTGCAACATGCAGTAAGTAGAATTTTAGTGAGTAGGAACATCTTGAATTAATTTGTGTTTCTGCAAACCTAACTTGTCTCGCAAATCTTCCAATTTGCTTATAGCTACAGAAGAATGATTAAAATGTGTGACAATATTTCTATTAACTGTGATTATAGTTTTCATATCTTGTTGAGAAAATATGCATTTGTTTAGTGTCAGCTGTAGCGTATGTGTAAAGTATGATAATACTTCTAAGTTGCAATTCCTGATTCCAGCTACCATATTTGCTCCGGAATCTCTCAGTACTAAGAATATCTTATGACTTTTGTCAACTTATATCGTTCAAGAACTATCATTATCTGTTCACTGATAAGTGTAGCTGTGTGGGAACCTTCAAAGGGAACAATTTGCAAAACAGCTCTTGCTGAAAATTATCCTCTAACCAGTGAGGCTGTTACATTTAAAAAAGGAAAATTATTTGTAGTTGCTGTCTAAATATCAGTGGTTAAAGAAATACTGTATATTTTGAATCATCATTGAATAGCTTTCTGAATTTTTGAATGAACTTTTTGAAATATATCACGGATGTTATTTTCAGATATATATTTTCTGCTGGGAATATTGTAATTAGGAATGAGTTTTTTAGTAATCTTTGAAATCCTAAATCTGATACAACAAAGTATTCTGTATATCTACATTTATCATTTATCCAATCAAATAAACTTCTTTGTATTGTTGATATTCCACAATTTTTTCTTCTCTATTAATTAAGTTAAAGTAGCTTGTCTTTGGATATGAGTTTCCATTGTTACTGATGAACACTCAACTTCTTTTGTTTTGGAACTTTCTCTTTTCATCTTTTAAGTTTATTTTTAAAAAATTTCATGATGACATTTTTCTAGATGATTTATCATATTTTTGATGGCAAAAGTTTTAGCATTTTTCCATCTCTCAAAATAAAAGACTGGCATAAATTGCACTTGGAAAACTTCTCGTTTTTATCTTTCTTAAAAAATTTCCAAGCAATACTGGAAGCCATGGGGGGTTTGGATTTAGATATTAATTAAAATTTAAAAGTTTATCAAAATAATAATTTATCATTTTAATTTAATACATAAATCTGAAAAAGAAAAAATAGCTGCATATTGAAAATTATTTTTATAACAAGTTGTTATAAAATTATTTTTATCATATGAAATTTTATATTTTTATTAAGAATATATAATTACATGCAATAATAATCATAATATAATTAACTATTTTTTTTATACTCTTTCTGCCCTGTGGACACTAAGAGGGCCTCTTATAGCAGGCCCATTATGGGTTCGGCCAGGCCACAATGGGGTGACCGGGTGGTGAGGGATGGGACCCAACATATCCGAATGGACCACCCCCAAAAAATTCCTGGGAATTCCTTGACCCGTCCGGATTCGATCCTGGGTCTCCCAGAGTGGTGTGTTGCCACCTTGACCTGCGCTCAGCCTTCTGGCTATCCATAATTAACTATTAACACAATAAATTATTAACACTAATTGGTATTGGCCGATAATGCGTGACCGATTAATCGATAATCGGCCATTTTGCTTATCGGTGCATCCTTAATAAATTCATTTTGTTACTTACACTTGTCTTTTTTTTATGGACTATTGGAGCTTGGAAAAAAAAGCCTATGTATTTCCTCACACTAGGAGCAAAAACTTTTATGGACCCATTCTAGAAAAAACTGTCTGGCCATCCAGACCTTACTGTTAGCCCTTCACATGACAGAAAACTTGCTTTTCATAATGTTATTTCTCTTAAACACACAGGGGTTTTCCAAATGATACACAACACTGGTTTCACCTTAAAATTGCCACTAGCATTGCCCAAAGCAAAAGAGTCATCTTGCCCTTCATTGGTTTGTATCCAGGCAAAACCTTTTCTTCCTGGGTTATGTATGTTCTGTTTGACATTTTTTTCAAAAATAGTCTGGTTTCATCACAATTAAACACTTGCTGGGGATAAAACCCTCAGCAGTCACATATGCACTAAATTATTTCACAAAATTTTTGACATCTGTTTTGTTTGCACTTGAAGTGTCTCCGTGCTGAACTACACTGTATGTCATTTCACTTCTTAAACTTTTCAAACCAGCCCTGACTAGTCTTAAACACATCAGTTTCAGAACTTGAACCTAAGGTTTTCTTGAACAAATTTTGGTGCAAAAGCCTTGCTTTCTTGCTAGTGATAGTCTCCAAAAAACTGTCGCTTGCCAACTGCTTTTCGTTGATCCAAATCAAGAACAACTTTTCCATATTATCATATAATATGGAAATGAATATAATGACATACAAGAACAACATAGATAATATAATTGATAATAATACTTGGTCTTATATTTTCTTACTTTTTATGTAAAAATATTAGAAAAAAATTAAAAATTTTTTAAGTTCTTCATTGTTTAAAGTTTATTTTCTATCAAGTAATAATTTCTTATTAAAAATTTTGAATTGTTTTTGATTTATGTCCTGCTGTTTTTTCACTGTGGTTTGTATAGTAATTGTAAAAGTTTCTAAAATTATACTAAATTTCAAAATTCTAATTATTAAAATAGTGTTTGATACTGCTACTAAGGCATGCTTTGTATGATGGGGCATTTAATCAAGAAAATTGAGCCATATCAATTTTGATTTTTGTTCTAAGTTCATGCTCAAATTTTTTTTTCCAAATATGTGTAGTCTAATAATTTTGTGTGCACTTGCTGACATTTAAAAAATTGTTTTGTATTTTGCAATAGTTTTGCTGCTGTTTTAAGTTTAATAAACTGTTTTGTCTTTCAAAAAGTCATCTGTCTACAATTGTTCCATAACATTAATGTTGTTTAAAAATTTTTATTTAATCTAATTAAATACAAGCATACCTGGTATTTTTTAAATCCTTCTAATGTATACATATTAGATTTACATATATTATTTAATTGAATATAGGTAGAAGTTTGTTGCATGAATTAGTTTTGAGTCAAGTTTGATTTTAATTTTATTATTTATTACAGTTCATCTTCAGCATTATCATTATTAGCAATACTGATAATGCTGAAAGTGATGAAACTTTGAATAAAAAGAAAAATCAGTTTGTATAAGTTTTAATTTGTTATTCTGAATTAAACAGTTTTTAATAATGTGTCATGATAAGAATTTTAGTTTAAAATGCATTTATTATGTACTTTGTACAACATTACAAACTGAAATACTTTGAAGATATTACAACTGTTAAGAAATACAGCACTGATACATACTTATAAATAAGACAGTGTGGCAAGAATTTTTATTGTCCCATGCCCAAAAATGTTTTCTTTCATGCCCAGTTTGCACTAAATTTTAAAAAATTTTTGTCTAAATTCTCATTTATATGTTAATTTTTGCAATTTTAGGTATTTTTTTTTCAGAAAAATAAAAAATTGTCCAGAATTCTTCAACAATTGCTCTGGGCATAAAATGACAAGCTTAGATATACAGTACACAATTTTTTTTTTATGACTAGAATTTAGAAATCTAGTCATTAAAAAAATCTAGCTTATATGCCCATCTGACAGACCTGTCAGATGGGCATATAAGCTAGATGACTAGATTGCCATAGAATGTAATAATAATAATTTTATTTGTAATATTATACCTTGTAAAATTATTTAATTTTGTGCTGTAAATGATGGATCACTATCCTTATCGAACATCTTTTTAAATGTTAAAACAATTAAATGCAGTGAGATTTGAATGATAGAACTGTTTTTTATGTATTCATTCCTGATGACGACCTCTAAATGATGGCCAAAAATGTTTGAGGAATAAAATTTTTATTTACTGTTTGCTGGAAATCACATTTAGGTATTGGTTGTTTGATCATGCAGTTCTGGTTTGCTGTTTTCTTGTACAGAGGTTACACAATTATTTACAATAGATAAACATAGATACAAAACTAAAAAAATTAGTACATTTGAATGGAGAGTACACAAATTTATAAATCTAAGTTGACAATATATACATTACATAGAGTGGAGATAAAATAAAAAGAGAACTTTTAGATGATGAAAGTGAACAATAATCTGCTCTGTAAAGAACATATGACATAAAATATACAGCAGTTATATTCATTATACACAGGAATGAAATAGAGATAGCATATTGTAGTTCTTAATGTTAAACAGTTTAATAAATATTAATAATTATAATTAGTAATAAATATTAATAATAATAATTAGCAAATATTTAAATACATCTTTGTTTCTTTGAAGATGGTTTAACTCACAGGATCAGGAAGCATTACTCATAATGAGTAAAGTTTGAAGAGTGTCTACTATCTGTCAGCATGAAGTAGTCAAAGATGTAGTGCCAGATACCATCAAAACCTATATAGACAGAAATTAAACTAGCCATATAAACTTTGAAGATCTAATCCATTAAGCCTATTCAAGCCATGCACATCTTAACCTTTACCCAATGGAGGGCAGTCCAACTTTGGTTAGATTGTTGGCCATAATGTTACACAATATTTGCATTCTCAATCCCATACTTTTGCATACTAGACATAGCATACTGATATTTGCAATGTCAAATTTCAGTGAGTGACAAACTGACTCTCCAGTAAAAATGCTGTAAGGCAAAGTTGTGGAAATCTTAAATTTGATATAGGCATATGATTTTATTCCAAATTTATTCATCGTCATTACCTTAGTGTGTTCTTTTTATAAAAGATTTTAAACTATTATGGTAAGTAATAGGTTATTAAAAGTGATGTTAATAATATTCAATAAACTGGTGTTATAGTATTTTGAAAACAAGCTTTACAATTGTTTCATTTATCAAACAAATCAATAACCTTTAAACACCAGTAATGTAAGTTTAATGAAAACTTTGAATGTTTTCGGCCTTATCCAAGACCTGCTTCAGGTTTTTAACAAAACATATTCCAAAATGGAATGCTCAGAACAAACATAAGTTGTTTGAATGTATGTTTGTTATTCCATTAGTTATTCCATTCATAAGTTATTTAAACTTATGTTACTGGTGTTTAAAGGTTATTGATTTGTTTGATTAGTTCCAGTAATCCAAGAAGAAGGTAGTTTTAATGTTTCATTTATATTAAAAAAATTAATCCAATACTTTTGTAAAAAAAATATCTTCTAAGATTAGATATACAAAATTAATAATCAGAAAATTATGTCAGTTTTCAAGAATGTATCATCTATACAGCAGATTAGAGTATTTTCATATTGATATTTTCCATGATAGAATGTTTATTTTACCAGAGTCAAATGATATGGTGAAACACTGATATAATTTTATCAGAGTTAATGAAATTTTAATTTGCCTATACAAAATAAAAAAAAAAGCAATTCATAGATTATTTAATAATGTTTGAAAAAAACTTTAAATAATAGAAATGAATTATGATAAAATGTTATGTTATACATGTTACATTAAAAAACAAACTATATTAAATCTGATAAATAGTATTTGTATTTTTAGATTTAATAGTAAATTTTGCATTTTAAGTTTATTAAAACAATGTATGCTCAATTGAGTAAGAAAATTTAGAAAATGCAATTTTCTTAGCACTTTTGCTGCTACCGATTGAAAAAGAAAACTACACAGAATATGACAAATTTTTTTCCATAAAATTTGTCAATATTTCATTTACATTAAAAATAAAAAATATATACTTTTTCATTTTGAACAATCTTTATGGAATTATATATGATGACATGAAATTAAGTCTTTGGCACAAATGTATATAAGTAATGACAAACAACTATAATTAAATATTCTCAGGAAATTAAACTATTCATAGTATAATTGATGTGGATGGCATTGCAATAATAGCACCCTTCAGAGAAAAATAAATTTAGTCGAAAGTTATTGTAAAGAAAATAGACAATAAATTAATCCTTTGAAATAAAAAATAATTATCTTTCTTCAAGAAGGCACATTAGCTGAAAGAGGGAAAAAAAATAATTTTTTATTTGGAAGGAACAGTGCTGAAAATTGTCTCAATTTAAATACAGTAAAACTTCTCTAACTCAAACCTCCAAGGAACAGGAAAAAGCTTTGAGTTACAGACGATTTGGGTTAGAGAACAATAGAGTAAAAAATGCTGATTCCATATTTTTACCTCTCTTGCATTATGTAAAGAATCTTTAATACTTTTTTTTTGTTTCAAACAGCTTGTGTAATGCCTTTCAGCAAAATATTCATTATAACTAATGGAATCACAGTTTTGCAGGTACATCTTGAGAAAGTGAGAGGTCCTCTCACTTTGGACTGGAATGTTGTCTGTAAATGGGTGTTGGACAGTAGATAAAAGTAACTGTCTGAAAATTTCACAAAAATTCAATAATTAGGATTACTTTGGATAGAATATATATTAAAATTCAAGTCAGGGAATTTGAAAGTAATATAAATCAGTATCAAAAGACCATAAAAACTTTTGACTTAAGAAAAAATCCAAATTAAGGAAATTCAAGTTGGAGACATTAAAGCCCTATGCTATTCCATTGAGATCAATGGCTTCAATTTCTTTGAGTTAAAGAAATATTCAAGTTACAAACATTTGAGTTAGAGACATTTTACTGTATTTGGGGTTTTTTTATTTACACCTGGTCTTTCTTTTGACAAACATTTTAAAAAAAGAAAATCCTCACAAGATTGAAAGCAAAGCTAAAATATCCAACCAGATAAATGTAAATACCAACTATTCAAATTCATTTTGAACTGTTTAGAATTTAAATCAATAATTCATACATCAACATTCTATGCAGCACCTACTTAAATATCACATTAATGGATAAAGCTGAGATGACACAATTACAATTTATTAGAATACTTTATCAGTTAGAACCTAATATATTTGGACTGTACTGTCTGTTATAAACTTTTGAAGATTTAAAATTAATACCACACTATTGCAAAGAATCCCCTCTTATCTTTAGGATCAACAATTCAAAAAAATGAAATAATAAACATTTGTCTGAAATTAAATTAAATCATATAATATGAGACACAAAATCAAGTGAAATTGGTACCTAGAGATAGAGGATATGTTAAATATGGAATTTCATTGGAAGTCTATGTTATATGAGAAAATAAAATCTCAGTATAAAATTACTGACTGACTCAATCATTAAATATGGATAAATTCCTCAGCATATCCAATTCTACCATTGGTTTCAATATATAAAATATCTTATCAAATCTAGTGCCTTTAAATATTCTTTAAAGTCTATATGCAAATGAGGTTAAATTCAAGTATTGTCAATTTTGTCATCAATGGTGCTTATTAACATATATTTTATTTGAATGTACAAGAAAGGAGAAAGAGTAAAAAAAAATTTAAATTTTTGGAAGAATTTAACACATGAAGAACTTCATAATTTACTTAAAAAACACCAACAGTAATTTGGAAGTTACATAACCATTTAAGTTTGGTAATTTTGTATCAAGAAGAAAAGGAATTTAACTCTCAACTAATTCTAAAAGTATTATAGATACTATATCAATTCAATTTGAAATATTTGAGTGTTCTCTATGGACTAAAAGATAACATGTAATCATCATTAATTTTTGCTTATCTTTTATTTCATATTCTCTCCCAATAACAGAGAAAAAACAATTTTATTGACAATAAAGTATTATTATTATAATTGAATATTTTTGGGGACTAAGAAACCAAGTAATAAAATAATAATCTCTAAGTTTCATATACTTCCAAGTAGTAATAAGTAACATCCAAAAAATAATGCATGTGCAATTTAGCAAAAACTTCAAGCATCTAGAAAATGCACAATTGCATCAACTTAGTGAAAGTGTTAAAGACACTATTTTATCCAGATTCCAGGATCTGGAAAAATTTGTCTTGAACAGGGATGGAGTAGGGGAGAGAACAGAGATCTTATCATATAACATTAGTTTATTAAGGATTTATGAACCATTTCACTAATGCTTTATTTCAGGACCCTGTGACATTTTTAAGTTTTAATAATCTGCACACAATGGGGACAGAAACTGTAATGTTTGTATTAGCAACTGCATTTTCCTTGGATGAAAGTTGTATTACATATACACAACTTCTGAAGCTTCAGCATCACTCAGCTTAGCTAGATCTGTACTTGTAAGAATGAGTTTATTTAATTTTACAAACATATGTTTTATGAGTGCTTACTTGGATTTTTTTGGAGGAAAAAAATCTTTGAAGGGAAACTTGCCCAAGGTACCCTAGATGAAATAGTGCTTTAAAAAACAGAATGGCCAGGAGTGTTTCTTTTTTTAAAAATTGAATTATTCTTCTACCTGAGATTGATGGAAATGTTGAAAGTGCTTGTATTAATAAAAAGTGTTTTAATGCCAATAGGCAGTAATGTTTTAGCATTTTAACAGATATTATCTTGGCATGTTCACCTAATCGTTTTTATAGGTTAGGAACCCTTCACACTGTAAAAATGAACATTATATCTGAAAATATCAAAGTAAAAACTTGCTATTGTTTCTGATAAATTTATATTATGATTCAAATAAAAAATAAAAATTACATAAGATTAATTACTTGAATTTTATATTAAAATATATATATATGTACAATTTCAATGTAGATCATATGACACAAGTTATTTTTGCTACCTATTATATTAGTTACAGTAAATTTAAAAGTTAAAAAAGTCTATAAAATATTTTATGATAATGTGAAATGAATAATACCGTTACTTTTATTAGCTATATTATTCATTACACATTATCATAAAATACTTTATAATTTTATAGAAATTAAAAAGATTTTTTCCAGATGAAAAACAATTTTATTTGTACTAAGACAAAGTTTCAGCAATCAGTTTGATATCCAATTATCTATTAATATGATATTTTTGGATACTATATTCTACTAAATGGAAAAACAATAATCACAATAAATAAGTATCAGCCAGCCAATTACTGAAATATGGATATTACATAAAATAAATTTCAAAGCAATACAGTAATTATGATGATAAACTATTAATATCTGTTCAATCTGTTATAAACTGAGGAAACCTTACATAATAACAACTAAAGATTTTAAAATAAACTTTAGGAAGTTTAATATCACTATTATGATACTTTCATTTTATAGATTATCAATTGTTTCTTACTCATTAGTATGTTCTGAAAAATATTAAAAATAAAATAAGCAATCAAAATAAAAATCATCATCATTTGAAATTACGTTTTAACTTGAAAATAATCACAATCAATAGAGATTAATTGAAATGTAATTAATGAGTTTTTTGGTCTACTGTTTCCATATTCCAATTTTAGAATAATTTTGTACTGTGCATGCATATGTTAAGTTATATTCACTGCTTCTTGACAGGTACTAAATATTTCTTTGAAAGAATTAGCAAGTTCTTTTTACCAAATTTGATGATTGTGAACTCAGGAGAATTTTATTTACATTTAATTGTTTAGTCTATGTTCTTTACCTTTTCATTATCCTAAATTTAAAGGTTGGATTTCTGTTAAATCACAACAGACACATCCAAGTTATTAATTTGCATAATCATGTTAATAAATAGAATTGCTTCCCATAAAATCATTTAGTTATAATGATTAAAAAAAAAGCTGTAAATTTATATTGTTTTGCATAAAATTTTACAAATTTACAGCCTTTTTTTTTAAATCATCATTATAGTTAAATAAATTATTTGTGAATTCAAACATTTATTTATTAAGATCATTAATTGATGTTAGAAATGATCTTTACAGTTTTAAATTCTGAATATATCAACTAAATAGTTAAGAGAATGGTTAAGTAGCTCTAATCTGCTGTGTAAGATCTCCTTGTAAGATTTGATTTGTGATGTCTGATGTGATATGTATGTTCTCATCTTGCTAGAATTTCTTATCATAGCTCAGTCCGCAGAGAAATGACTTTCCAAATGTCATGATTATCTGTTACATTTGACTCTTCTCACCTCAATACATTGTAACAACTCACATGGCTAATCAGTAACCCAACTACCAGTCTTTCCAGAAGATTTCTTTTTCATCATCAATACATTTTATTTCACATTACTTTTAAAATCATTTCACGTCTACAAAGTTACATAAATTAAATCATTTCACTGCAAATATTAATAATACACATTTTACTTTTAAAAGAACACTTTTTTAATATAAATTTTTAAAATTAATTTTTAAGTATGCTAATAAAACTTTTAACTGCATATAACAAGAGTTTTTTTTTTTTTTTTTAANTATTAGATACATTGCTCGCTTTAGTATATAATAGTATTAAGATATTACGATATTAAGATATTACGTTTCTTCCCGTTTTGAGAGAGAGAGTTTACAGAAGTTCGCGTGTCGATAGTTACCTTGTATGAACTCTTAAAAGAAGACAGTTCCGGACTCAGAAAACAGAAGACACAGTTATTAGGCGTGGAAATATCCAAAGGCAAAGAAATATCCAAGGGCGAAGAAATATCCAAAGGCGAGGCACAGGGATAACTTGCGTGGTCCGAACGAGGAACTGGTGACGACTGACTCATTTGGTTGTTGGTTTTTCATGTTGGATTGTTGAAACGAAGATATTAGGTCGAAAGGTGCTGAGTAAGCGTCGTTATTACGCCTGAGAACTTAGCAGATGTTTAGCTCCCAGGTGTAAAAGTTGACAGTTATTGAACAAAAGTATAGCTGTACTGTGATCTTATGACACCGTGGAATGAAGGTAAAACTACGATGTGCTATTATGATGAGATGATATAAACACATCCGAATTTGGATTCTCGCATGTATAACAAATTATATTATTATACAATTTTTCACATTTACTTGATTATCACACAATAATTTTAGCATTGTTTCCATCTCAGCGATAATACCATGACGTTTACGAATGATGCTTGAATTTAAAGATTGAGCATTTTTCACAGCTTCGAGAATTTTTTCTTTACCTTTTATAATTGTTCTCACTGTTGATTCCGGTAAATCAAACTTCTTTGCCAATTCAGAAATTTTCATTTTTGTATCGAACTCTTTAATAATGGGGTACGTTCGTAAAGTCAAACGAGTTAAACGCGTTAGTAACGAATCGTTCGAAAAGTCTAACGAAATAAGAATATTGATGACGTCATTCTTGTTTAACTCATTTGACTTTATGAACATACCCAGTGTTAATTTTACATTCCAAAGATAAAGTTTTTCTTTTCTTGTTTGATGCAGCAGAATCAGTTCTACTTCATTTAGATAATATAGTAGAGTCTCTCGAGTCTTCGTAGATATAACAAATACAGAAATAAATAACACAAAATTAATTGTAGTTATATGTTGATTCCGCACGACACGTCCCAACATGTAAGATGAGCAATAGCGTCGGGAAATGAGTAATCAAGAGTTGCGTGGCGCTCAAACAAAAGACGAATCGACGAGATTTGAAATTCGCGTAACTCCGGGTTCGCGTAAGTCGGGGTATTACTGTAATTATAAGGATCTTTAGGGATCAAGTATACGGGATTGTCCATAAATTACATAATACTGTTTTTATATTTTTCAAGTACCAACCCATTCTCCATAATGCTTCATAACACACTGCACATACCCACCTCCAAAATTATAATAATGCATATCCTTGATCAACCGTTTAATTGTACTAAGGAATAATATTGGGTTGAACTGAAAGTTTGTTTGGTTTTTAGAAAGAAATAAAATATACGTTTTGAAATACATAAAAACATTTAATCCACAATGTATTCAGCTGTTTATCGAACAGATAAACTAAAGGCTGCAGTGCAAGAAAAATGTCTGGAACTTGCAAATCGACAGGGAGTGGTATGCCATTATGCTAATGCAAGACTGCACATATTGTTAAACGTGTGCCAAACACTTCTAGATTTTAACTGGGATGTTTTGAGTCACCCTGCATATTCTCCAGATATTGCTCCCTCAGACTATCTTCTTTTTCATTTGTTGCAAAATAATTTAAATGACATAGAATTTCAATCTTTAGAAGGTATCAAAAATCACATTGATAATTTCTTCAATCAGAAACCTACCCAATTCTACAAAGATGGAATTATGAAACTACCTGTCAGGTGGTGTAAGGTTATCCAGTTGGAGACAATATTTATTGGAGTTAATTGTTTGGTTGTTGGGTAAAAGCTCGTAATAAAGAATCCCTTTCCAGTTCCACCAAACTGAAATCATTACTTTTCTGGGATGCAAACCAGCTTTAGGTTGAAGCACTGGAGGATCACCTGGCTTACTCCAAGATCTCTTGCATTGAATATTGTTGTAAATGATCCATTTTTTATCGCCTGTTATTAATCACTTTAAAAAGGGATTGTCTTCATTGCATTTTAAAAGTGAATCACATACAGAAACATGCTCAATAAGGTTTTGTTCACTTAATTGATGGGGAACCCAAACATCATAATGGGAAGTGTATCCAAGGCTAGCCAATGTCTGACAACATGTTTGGGATATTTTTAAGATGTTGGCTATCTCTTGTGTTGTTTTATGCCAATTATTTTGAATTAAAGCCATTATGGACTCATCTTCTGTGGTTGAAGGACATCCTAACTGAGGTGCATCTTCGAGAGAAAAATTTCCCTCCCTGAATGTAACTGCATCTCCCCATATGCAGCATATATTTTCTTTTGAGTTTTTGTCACATTTTTTCCTTTTCAGAAATAATAGAGCATGAGATGTCGGAAATGCACCTTCTTATCTTCCAGCTTAATGTTTTTTTTTCTTAAAATATAGCAAAATTTTAAAAAATAGCTGTAATTAAACTTACGTAATAAATATACAAATATTCATAATGTCAACCTCCTAAACAAGTTAAAACTTGATAAGCCGACAGAGGCACCACAGACAAACGATCATGTAAATACCCAAACAAACTTTTGGTTCAACCCAATACATAGCGTGGACTACTGAACATTACAGTATTTTATTACTTCTCATAACAGCATGATTTGCTATGCAACTATTTGGAAATAAAAATGAATCATGCTACCCTAGAGTTGAGATCCTAGCATTACTTAATGCTAAAAATTTTCAACCCCTCATAAAGCATTGTAACAAATATCTGCATACTCACCCATCCATATCTGCATTATGTAATTTATGGACAACCTCTATGTTTATAAAACAAAAAATAATTTAAAATTAATTGCATTGATTGGCTGTGCATGAGAAATACTTCAGATAAAATTATTAAATTATTATTGTATATATATATATATATATATGTTTNATATAGATTATATAGAAATTCACATTCTGACATAAATATATCTTATCTAATTTGAATTTTATTTTGCAGTGTTGACAGAAATAAATATCAAATACATATTCCACTACCTCCTAAAATTGATCCCACAGTTACAATGATGCAGGTAGAGGAAAAACCAGATGTGACATACAGTGATGTTGGAGGATGCAAAGAACAAATTGATAAACTTAGAGAAGTTGTGGAAACACCATTATTACATGTAAATAAAAATTTTTTTAATACTAATTGGAACTATAAAAATATTTTGAAAATTAATATTTTAAATTTTATAGCCAGAGAAATTTGTAAACCTTGGAATTGAACCTCCTAAAGGAGTTTTGTTATTTGGACCACCTGGAACAGGAAAAACTTTGTGTGCCAGAGCAGTTGCCAATCGAACTGATGCTTGTTTTATAAGAGTTATTGGATCAGAATTAGTTCAGAAATATGTAGGAGAGGTAAGAAATTTTATAATTCATGTACAGTTTAAATATAATTATTGTATAAAATTAATACAAAGTATAGACAATTTTTAAAAAAATTTGGATCTTTATGGATAAACTTTACGAGGAAAATAACTGTTAGGGAATACTAAACTAAAGCAAGTGTCGATATTGCAAACTGTGTATGAACTGGCAACATGTGCAAGACCACTCAAAACAAGAATAGACCTGTTTTTGGTTGAGCACCAAGTTATGGATGAGTGAAGAAGTTCATGTATAGTCTTAGATTAGAATAAAGTTTAATTCTAAGTTAAAGGACTGTCTCATCATTGTTCTAACAATATTTATGGGCTCAGGAACAGAAAATTAAGTATCAAGGACTAGAATTACAGGAATTAAAAGGAAATAGAATTACAAAGCCTACAAAAGAAAAATGGCAAGTTAACTAGCTATATGAATAGTTGTTGTTATTGTTGGTTAAGTTATGGCAATGCAACACTTGGGTGATCTGCCTAGGGGGTCTTTTTAAGGGAAACGCCTCTATTTAGTCATACAGACGTGGAGAAAACCCGGAAAACTCTACATGGCCAGCTCGTCCAAGCAAGGCGCAAACCCATGACCATACTCCCATTGTTCAGGGTTCGAAGACCGCTTGGCCATTGGTGGGCACTTATATGAATAGAACCACTGTGTAAAGAAAAGTTTGATACATGGAAAATATAGATGAAGGCACCTCTGATCAAAGACAATTCATGGGAATACATCAGTGGAAAAAGAAAGAAACCAGAAATTATACATGGAGATGAAAGTACAATGAATGCAGCAGAACAATGGGACACAGCAGACTCAAAGGCAATGTATGATATAATTCTTGCCATAAGCCCAGCAGAATTAAAACAGACAGAAGGATGTGAAACCACGTGAAATATGGAATAAACTACATGAAATTTTCAAATCAAAAGGTACTGCAATAAAGGCTATGCTATTAAAGAAATTAATTCTCAAGAAAATGAGGAAAGGAGACAACATGGCAGATCACGTAAGAGACTTTTTCGATATAGTAGATAAGTTAAAAGAATTAGAAATCTCCATAAACAAAGAACTATTAACAGTACTACTTCTATATAGTATACTGAACTTGTTTGGACAATTCCAAATTGCTATTGAAACACAAGAGAAACCTCTTTTGCTGGACACACTCAAAATAAAGCTAATAGAAGAGTGTGAGATGCGAAGACAAAATGACGATACCGACGACTCGAATAATTCGGGTGCACTGTATATAAGCAAACAACAGGTGAAACAATCAGAAAATAAGGGACAATTTAAATTCAAATGCCATAACTGTAGAAAGATGGTTATAAGGCAAGAGAATGCTGGCATAAAAACAAGTGAAAACCACCAAGAGCTATGACTACAAGCCTAACAACTTGAAAACAGGAGTTATATAATACTAATATTACAGCAAATGAAGCGAAAGAAAATCATGAATGGTATCTAGACTCAGGTGCTTCATCACACATGTGCAATGATAGAGATTTTCCAACATTGAAACAACCCACATAAGCAAATTAAACTTGGCCAACTCATCTACAACGGAAATCAAAGAAAGTGGTGATGTAAAAATTGAAACAAAGAGAGGATTTCAAGCCAAATTAGAGAACATACTCCTTGTACCGGAACTAAGGACCATCCTACTGTCAGTTGATAACTGATCATGTATTCAGTGTACTATTCCAAAAGAATCAGGCAACTATTATGGATCCAAAAAATCTATAAGTGTATGCATGCGAGCACTTAAAGAAGGAGGGCTATACTATGTGAAAGAAAGGTGGGAGGAATCTAAACTCTCTCAAACAAATGTTAATTAAATGAAAAGGTGGCATGAATGTTTAGGCCACTTAAATGAAAGGGACATATGGCACATTGCCAACAACAACCTGAAGGTTAGAAGACTAAGTATAAGACGAAAAGACTGAACTTGACCCCTGTGAGATCTGCATCAGAGGGAAACAAACCAGATCACCATTTCTGAAACGAAAAGAGATGCAGAGAAAGATTAGAACTGATCCATACTGATATTTGTGGACCAATGAGAACCAAATCATTGAGTGGATTGAAATATTTCATCATGTTTATTGATGATTATTCTAAATGATGTGAAATATATTTCATGAAAAACAAAAGTGAAGCTGTCAAGAAATTCAAAACGCCTAGGTTTTGTAGAAAATAAAACAGGAAGAAAGGTAAAGGTAATAGGAAGTGACAATGGAACCGAGTATACTAATAGAGAATTTCAGAACTTCCTGAAACATAAAGGGATTAAGCATGAGAAAACAGCCTGTTACACACCACAACAAAACTTCATCGCAGAGAGAAGAAACAGAACATTAGTGTAAATGGGAAGATACATGCTACTCCAAGCAGGATTGAGAGAATGCTTTTGTATATATTGCATCATATATTAGAAATAGATGTCCATCAAAGAGCCTGGAAGACGACATACCCTTCAAATTATGGAGTGGTAGAATGCTAATGTTAAAATATTTTAGGATATTTGGTCAGATGGCATTTATACTAGAAAAGGAACCAGGAAAATGAAAATTTCATGAAAATTCACCAAATGCATATTTATAGACTACTCTAGTGAAACAAAAGCATATTGTCTATGGAACACAAAGACAAAAAGAGTTATAACAAGCAGAGATGTCAAAAAACCAAAAAAAAAAATTATTTGGGAATTTGTTTATCAGCAAATTCCCAAATAATTCAAGGGACAATATTGAAATGACTGAAGATGACAGATCCCATGGAAGAGAAAAACTCAATAATAAAAAAGTACCTGTTAAGGAACAATTACAGCCCAAAGAAAACATCTCATCTGAAAATGAAGACGAAAACAAAACGAACAAAAGTGAGAATGAACAGAATAATGAACTGGTAAGAGTGAGTGGGAGGCCATGAATTGCTTGAACAGGACAGAGAGGTAGACCAAGAAAGGAGTATAGAGTGAAAATCATAGAAGAATCTGACACAATTGGTGAAAAGATAGTCAAAGACAATGTAGAACCTTTGGCATATAAAGAAGCCATGGAATCGAGTGACTCAGCCAGATGGTGGGCTACCATGGAAGAAGAAATGGAATCCCTGAGAAAACATAAGGTTACTTAACAGAAACACCAGAAGGGGCGACAACTATCAAATGCAAGTGGGTCTACAAGTTAAGGAAAATAACACCCCAGGACAAAGAAATACAAAGCATGATTAATGGCAAAGGGATTTGCACAACAAAGATTCTTAGATTACAACAAAATTTATTCCCCTGTATCAGATTTTGACATAAGATTGCTAACAGCCATAGCGATAAACAAAGAAACAAAGACTTAGACCAATATGACATAAAGTCAGCATACCTACATAGCGAATTGAATGAAGAAATATATCTGGAACAGCCAGAGGGATTTTGAAGGGCAAAGAACATCTATACTGTAAACTTAACAAAGCAATCTATAGTCTTAAACAAAGTGGACAGTGCTAGAACAATCACCTGGAAAAATGCTTGAGAGAATCTGACTTTAAAAGAAGCATGATCAATCTGTGCATAAATAAACTGACAAGAAAGGAAGGGATGATAATCCTAGCAGTATATGTAGATGACATCCTGGTAATTTTGAAAAATAGACACATGAGAAAATTGGCACAGGAACTTCTAAATAAACATTTTGACATCAAGTTCCTAGGACCTGTTTCTGAACTTCTTGGAGTAAGATTCACACATCAGAAAAACAGTATCACCCTAGATCAGGAAAGACTGCAAAATTTGTACCATGGATTATATTATATGTAATTTTAACTGCTTATGAAGTTTGGAACTTACAAATTGTGAAGCAAAATGTTTATTCATTAATTATCATTATCATTATCAAAACAAAAGTTTTGATAAAATAAATATAAAGCTAGCCTCAACCTATAACAACTTGCAAAAAAGAATCCAGAAGGCTGAACCTGACATAAATAAACAACCAGACAAATACAACACTACCGAAGTCATCTATAAAATAACACATGCGAACCGCCAAAAGTATACATTGGAGAAACAAAACGAAAATTAGAAACAAGATTAAAAGAACATATCGCAGACCTGAAGTATAATAGAATCAACTCTGTTTTTTACGAACATTGCATGACCCACAACTGCAAAATAGATAAGAATGATGCAATAATAGTATACAAAGAAAAAAATTGGTACAAAAGAAAATTCAAGGAAAGCTACAAAATTACTGCAGACAAAAATAATATTAACAAGAACCTAAGCATTGACATTCATAAAAACTGGCTACAATTATTAAAATAGAATGTTTATACAGTCGCAGGCGAGGCTGTGTGCAGCACTTGGGGAAGTAACACATTACAAGTTATGAGGCATGCTGGGGAAGCCGTCAAGTTGGGAGAAGAGGGGAGAGGAGTGGGAAGTACGGAAGGTGCCTGACTGATACTGTATACACAAGTCACAACCTATCGATCAACAGTCTGAAAAGGGGCGAAAGCCCAAAACACGTATCTGTATGAATTAAAAGTGGATGATGAAATTATTTGCCAAGTGTTGATAAATGCACCAAGTTGTGACATAGAATTAGAAGAACTAAACATGTTAACTGTCATGAGGTGCCACTCATGTGACTTGGTAAAACTTTCCTGGTGCTTCAAGGTACAAGATTTGTGCCTCAATGACTGATTACACAATATTTTCTGTAGTATCTCACAGAACATTTCTTTAAATGAAGTTTAATTAAAAAATAATTCAAAACAAACTTGTACCAACCTGCAAATGAGGCAGTTTGTGACTCACAGCCTGTACATGTAAATTCATTCTAAGGCATTAAGCCTTGAGGCATAAATATTGTGTCTCAAACAAAACTTTCAAAATTGGCATAAATATTTAAAAGAACAATTTAAAGAGCAAACTTGGATTTTTTGATATGAAAAGAATGTAAATCTATTAGAAAAAAAGTGAGCATGAAATTTTTTTTCAATAGTGTCAGTTAATTAATATGTTAAATTCCTTTTATGTTTCAATGTGAATTGTATTTGTTTTCATCACACTTAAATACAGTAATACCCCAAACTTATGCGATAGGTGGGACCGAGCGATAACCGCGTAAGTCGAATTCGCGTAAGTCGGGGTATAATTTCCCATATAAATACATACAAATAATTTTTAATTGGGGCCGGAGACTAAAGAAAACAATAATTTAGAAAAAAATGTTTACTAAATCTTAGATAATACATATGGATGTGAGAATCCAAATTCGGATGTGTTTATATCATCTCATCATAATAGCACATCGTAGTTTTACCTTCATTCCACGGTGTCATAAGATCACAGTACAGCTATACTTTTGTTCAATAACTGTCAACTTTTACACCTGGGAGCTAAACATCTGCTAAGTTCTCAGGCGTAATAACGACGCTTACTCAGCACCTTTCGACCTAATATCTTCGTTTCAACAATCCAACATGAAAAACCAACAACCAAATGAGTCAGTCGTCACCAGTTCCTCGTTCGGACCACGCAAGTTATCCCTGTGCCTCGCCTTTGGATATTTCTTCGCCCTTGGATATTTCTTTGCCTTTGGATATTTCCACGCCTAATAACTGTGTCTTCTGTTTTCTGAGTCCGGAACTGTCTTCTTTTAAGAGTTCATACAAGGTAACTATCGACACGCGAACTTCTGTAAACTCTCTCTCTCAAAACGGGAAGAAACGTAATATCTTAATATCTTAATATCTAAATACTATTATATACTAAAGCGAGCAATGTATCTAATAGCAGCCCTAATGTATATCCTATCGTTAACCATTAAACAGTTGTTACGTTAAAAAAGCGTCTGAGTAAATCACTTCCGGTGCGCTGTCTCTCCT